>NW_025110242.1:147193-174272 GCF_011392965.1 Frieseomelitta varia
ATTTAGTATATTTATTATAAAATTAGGATATATACCGAAATTATATATTTATTATAAAATTAGCATATATGCCGAAATTATTTATTTAGTATATTTATTATAAAATTAGAATGTATGCCGAAACACGGTGGTTGTCTATGTCACGCCATGTCGCACACACGTTATTCATTTGCCAAACAAAAAGATCATCGATCACGACTTCCGCTTCTACAAACGCTTATTCCGCCGCGTATTAACAGATGACGACAGCTCACGCCATTATACAAATAAATTTCTCAACAATTGTATTCGAAAGCAAAAGAAGAAAAAAAAAAAAGAAGTCTGCCGAGCCGATGGATCGATCTTCGGGAAAATTTTATCTCAAACTCTCCTGCTCTACGCGTATCGACGGCGAATTTCCTTTTTACGAGGCTTCTTCGGAGAACACACAGAAAAATTCAATTTCGTAAATGAATTCTTTGCATACATTCATGCGCAACGTCAAAGATTCTTTATGGATAAGCGTGTGTGGGGTTGCGAGGGAAGCCGCGGTGGGACGGAGGGCGAAATTGGCGCAGTGGATGCGGGGGACGATAAGCGGATTGCGAAATTCGACGGTGATACGGGGTGGGGCAGGGCGGAGGAATCAAGGGACGAAGTAGCGATAGGTATTTCCGGGATATCGACAGCTGTCGGCTGGCGAGGCGTACATTTTCACGCGGCGATTATTAAATTCTTTCCATTCAAAGGAGAATGGCTCCGAAACGGTTTAAGCCCGAACGGGGATCTTTCTAACTTTTCAATTGATTCACTGTGATTCGCTACTTGTTTCTTAAATTGCCGAGATTCCGGATGGCAAATTTATATCCAACATAAAATCGAACGTTCACGGTTTGGCTGTGATAGAAAAAAAAGAAAAGAAATGCAAAACAGGGAGCGAACCAAACAGAGAGAGAGAGAGAGAGAGAGAGAGAGAGTTCCATCTCGGAGCAAAGTGAGCTTATGTTAGCGGTGTCGTGATTCATCTATCCCGGACTCGGATGGCCGGAATCTTTAAACGCTTTATCTGCTACCGGAATCTTAGCTTAGGCCGAGTATAAAGGCCGGCGGCCAGTAACAGCCGTCACTTTGTCGGCCTTTGTCACGGGGATTATGCGCCGGCTGGCAAATTATGACGGACACCTTCACGCCCAGAACACCCTCTAATGCGCCGGATACGGAAGAGAGAAAAGGAGCAGCCGTAGGGGTGAGGGAGGCGAGAGTGACGAAAAGGGAAGGACGAAGAGAGAGAGAGAGAGGTTTTCATAAGCACCGAGACAAGTTCTTTGGGAGGCACGCCCGAATTATACGCGGGATTCAGGGGGATTGTAAATTTAAAGGGGATGCAAGTGGATTACCAGAGAGTATTCCACACTCGCGGAGATTGATCGCGATGGCTCGTTGATCCCTGAAAATCCGATTAATCGGAGTAATTAAACGAACGGGAAGTTTCGAGCCACCGGTGCGCAAAATGTTTTTCGACTCTCGTCATCGAATTAGAATTCTCGCGAGATGAATTCCATGTTGTTTTATTTTTTTGTTTTTTTTTTTTTCCTCCCTCTTTTCTCGTATATACGCGCGACGAACGAAAAAACGGTACCTATAAAAAGGTAGATTGCCCAGAACCATGAACCAAAAGTCCCCGGGTCGCTGTTGCAACAATGCTGCAACCCCCTTTTTTTTTTTTTTTACATCCTCGAGCGTCCACGGTAAACCGTACAGAATTAATAGTGTGGACAGAGGATCGTCGAATTAAAGCGACAGAGGACTATCGTTTCCAGAGAGACTTCTTTCCTTTCTCTCTCTCTCTTTCTTTCTCCGTCCCTTTTCCTTTTTTTTTTTTTCCAGGAGAATTTTTCAGGAACAGGAGGCAGCCAGCCCTCCGGTTCGGTAATTCTCGGGCATTCGCGCACAGGGACAGTTTGATTTATAGCATAATAAAGCGGTTACGCAAAGCGTGGGAGGATCCAGGCTCGTGAATTTTATTTACGATCTGCCCGAAAGTTCAGATTCGTCGCGGTTTCTCGGCGGGTGCCCCGCGCTCGTAAAATCGTCTACGAAATGCTCGTCCCCCGCTCAGCTGGTGATCGCGTTTCAAGCCTTCCGAGGCTAACGTCGATTTTCTCCGGATCGGTAGGACAAAACTGGCCGACGAGCTTTCCCGCCACGATTTCGAACGTCATCGTACCGTGAAACCGTCGCTCGAACCTTCCGGCTTTCTCAGTTCCGTGTAAATGATATTTACGATACGCTGCGCGGATTAGCCGTGGTTAACGGAACTTTGATATGCTATCGGCGAGTGGATGCCACTTGGAGGATAATTAACGACGATCGAGGTTCGTCCTCTCTCTCGTGAGTAATTAGGGTGTCGCTTCAGGATCAGTTTTGATAATGGAGCGAAGACACGGGTTTTGTTAACGGTGAAACGGAAAATAGTTTAGCGATAGTTCAATGATAAAAATTTGACGTTGTTGTGAAATAAATTTTCACGCGTCTGTATTTCAGCGAATTCTTCGATCAAATGATATCAATGCGAATTACTTTTGAAATAATTTTCCACACATTCAGACAGCAAAATTCTTTTAAATTGATATTGGTGTAACAAAGTTTTATTACAAAAATATATTTTAGTGATAATTAAAAATCAACGATATTATTTATAGTTTAAAATAACGAGAATGAATTTTTGAAAAATGAATAAGTAGAATTTATTTTGTACCTTTTTGTATCAGGGTTGATTAATTTTAATTACCTAAAGTAAATGATCCATATATATATATATATATATATATAATTTTTATATATATATAAAAAAAATAAATATATATTTAGAAATTAAATGTTTGTCGCATTTACCAATATCTAGTTTATTTCAAACAAATTTAATTTAATATAAGGAAAGAAGAAGGAACCGCGAAAGGGAAAAAAAGAAAAAAAAATTGTGATCGACGAAATTGTTCGTTTACCTGAATAAGAGCCGAGAGAGCGTCATCGAAGCCATCCGCCTCACGGTCGCGGCAGCAAACAGAGCTTGTTTCTCGCCAGCGGCGTGTTTCGATACGTGCTCCGAAGGCGATCCGGTGTTCGCGGTCCATTATGCCTGATCATAATTGCGTCGCAATAACGTTTCGCCTTTCCAGCGTCCACAGCTGGGCGGTTTCCTTTCATCCTGGCACTGCCCGCCAGAACAAGCTTCTGTTTCCGAGGTGTTTCCGCCGCCGGCTACCGTTCTGAAAGCTGGAACTTGATCCTAAGTAGCTGACATTGTGATAGAACTGGCCTGGCACCGGTCAGAGAGAGAGAGAGAAAGAGGGAGAGAAAGAATCAAACAAAGCAACGTACGTGTGTTGCGACAATCACGGCGCAGCAGATAGGTGACTTTACACGGAAAATGTGGAATAGAATGATGTTATATAAAGTAAGAAATTTCATTCGCCGGACTATATAGATGTCAGATGTAATATTTCGTTGTTTGAATTATGCATCGTATACACAAGGTTAGTTGTTAATCAGAAAAAATAATAAGCCCAGAATAGTTATGACCGATAAAAATTGACACTTTTCTGGGTACCCGATAGCAAGATAATCAATAATTTTTCCAATATTAAATAACAATTTCACTGACTGAATTTCATTTAATATTGACGCAACGTCCAACACAATTTTGACAGTTTCTTAGAAATTATAATCATTTCTTTTTTTCTTTTAAATTCTTGACTTAGGCCACTCTTATATGTATTATTCTATTATATTTTATTATCTATCTATTATATTATATTATATTATGTTATATTATATTATATTATATTATATTATATTAGGGACTCTGTTTCTGAGACAAAGTTTAAAAAATCCATCAAGCACGCGGCCGTCAGGCCGATTTTGAACCGAACAAGCACTATTCTATCAACCTACTATTTTTCGTCTGAAGTCACAGACGTTTAAAATTCGATTTGATCGGAAACGAGATACATATCTATCACGAACACCCTGTGTCCACGTATGTACGTGCGTACGAGAAAGAAACATAGATAAAGATTGAAGGAAATTGCGGCGAAACACACGAGAGTTACTACTTTGTAGTAATGGAGGGTAAGGAAAAGAAAGATAGAGAGAGAGAGAGAGTGAGCGAGTGGCGCCGCGAAGGAACGACGTTTCCTCCTTTTAAATTATTCCCGCGGCCTGCTGCTCGTTTGTTACTGGTCCTACGTTGTTATTGCTTTCTATGGCCCCACGGTGAAAATCCCTGTCGACGGAGAAATTACAGGCCTGTCGTGAAACACGCGGGGGCCAAGGGAAATTGGCCGATTTGAAATTGTTGCGCTCGCGAATGTTGCGAACGAGGTAAAGACGATCGTATGTAGATTATCGTACAGGTGAAATTCGAGAGGTGGTTGGAAACGATCGTTACATTTAACGCCCCCCCCCCCCCCCCCCCCCCCCCCCCCCCCCCCCCCCCCGCCCCCCCCCCCCCCCCCCCCCCCCCCCCCCCCCCCCCCCCCCCCCCCCCCTCTTCCTCTCCCCCTTCGTGCAGACGCGTCGCGACTGCGATTTTCCACCGCTACTACGATTTTGCTACGAGCTCAACGTTGAATTTTATCTTTCGCCCTTCGTGCAAGTTTGTACCCCTAATGATCCGGTGCGCACGAGCGTCAGGACCTCGTCTGTTGCGCCGTTAAAAATATAAACGTCGTCAGTCGGGAAACTGCGTTGCTCGTTTGCATGTTTGGAATTTGACAATAATTCTACGAAAAGATTGGGGGATATTTCAAAATGAATGTGAGGCGATAAAAGAAAGAACATCAGATAATATTACGTCGTTTGCTTTTCGAACGTTCTTGTTTAATAAAAAAAGAAATCAAATTTTCTAGTTCTTTTTCATCGCTTAATTTTCGTGAGCAGTATATTTTCCGCAAATACTCGGTTTCAAATCCTTTCTATCGTTAATTATTTCTCAAAGTTTCTATTTGTATTTTTATTCCGCTTCTGTTCATAAAGTTTCTATTCTATTTTATGTTTCCTATGCCTTGTACAGTGGTTTCGATTTTCTATAAATTTAACGACGACGGTCCGAGTCAACGACAGATGAATTTTTCAACTGGCTGCGGCACGTTGTTCGCCGTGGAGGCGGGTCTTGAAAGTGTCTGGTGTATCTGTATCGCAAGATGTATTTGCCCAACAGGTTGAATAATGGTCATTTTCGAACTACGCGGGTAACGATGAAGACCTTATCTCCTTCGCTTGCAGTTTCGGCCACGGTAATCTCCGTTGGCTCATTATCATAAACCGTACGATGATTAATGTACTGGCAGTCGTCGTTCCCAGTTTGTAACACAGTGAAACAGGGTGATACTCGTCGTTAATTTGAAATTAACTCGCAATTCGTTAATCAGGAAACAAAACTCCAAACTTTGTCCACTTGATTTTGGAAAACAGATTTTTTTGTTTTTATAAAGTTACAGCGACGTTAAATGACATGTAACAAAATTTTGCACAATCGCGCTTAGTTACCCCCCCCTCTCTAAAAGTTGCAACAAGCGAGAGAAGTTGTCGAAAAATTACCAAACTCTTGGAATTGCAGAATGTCGAATTTTAGAACACAAACGACGAATTTCAGATCGCCGTGTGCCTGACGGTTCTCGCGTCGACGATCGCCGCCGGGGAGAAACCGACGAACACCGTTTCGGTGTCTTCTGGCACGGCAGCGATCCAGGGGAACACGATCCAGAAGTTGATCAAGATTCTGGAGAAGTACGGCCTGGAGGAGCAGAGGGGCTTGAAGAGGGTCTACCTGAGCAACAGGTCGATCACATGCAACGACGGATCGCAGGCTGGGTTCTACCTGCGGAAGTCGCACGGCTCCAAGAGATGGATCATTTTTCTGGAAGGTGGCTGGTACTGCTACGACCATAAAAGCTGCAGAAACAGGTGGCTCAGGCTCAGGCATCTGATGACGTCGACTCAGTGGCCTGAGACACGCGACGGTAAGCAGTTTCCTGTTTGAAAGTCGCCTAACTCGATAGTAGGGTTGTACGAATCCAAAAGCGCAAAAAAGAAATATATAAATATATGGATAGTCTTTTTAAATCTCATTAAATATGTCACGTTTCCCGTTTGAAAGTCGCCTAACTCGATAGTAGGGTTGTACGAATCCAAAAGCGCAAAAAAAAAATATATATATATAAATATATGGATAGTCTTTTTAAATCTCATTAAATATGTCACGTTTCCCGTTTGAAAGTCGCCTAACTCGATAGTAGGGTTGTACGAATCCAAAAGCGCAAAAAAAAAATATATATATATAAATATATGGATAGTCTTTTTAAATCTCATTAAATATGTCACGTTTCCCGTTTGAAAGTCGCCTAACTCGATAGTAGGGTTGTACGAATCCAAAAGCGCAAAAAAAAAAAAAAAAATATATATAAATATATGGATAGTCTTTTTAAATCTCATTAAATATGTCACGTAGTTTGCACCGTAAATTGGAACGAGCGACAAATATTATTGAAGCAATAACTGACTTTGAAAATGTCGATGATTGCAGTTGGTGGCCTGTTATCAGCGAACCCGGAGGAGAATCCGTACTGGTGGAACGCGAATCACGTGTAGGTATTGTCCATCTCGACAAGATCATCCTTCTTTCGTGCATTGAAATTTTTCCTACGACGTTACACTCGACTAAAAAAAGCGATCAAACGATCAAAGTTTCTTAAACGAGAAATTTGCTCGCCCCTTCAGATTCGTCCCTTACTGCACGAGCGACAGCTGGAGCGGCACCAGAGCTTCGCCGAACGAGATGTTCTCGTTCATGGGCGCAGAGATTGTGCTGCAAGTGGTGCGGGATCTGGTCCCCCTCGGACTCGAGAACGCGAGCTCTCTTCTTTTGGCTGGCAGCAGCGCCGGTGGCACCGGCGTCATGTTGAACTTGGACCACGTGCACAGTTTGGTTCATCACAGTCTTGGTAAGCTGCACTTTCAGCTCTTAGATTCACACCTGTCGAGGTACGAACTTCCATTTAATGAAAATTCCGCCACGGCACGCCCGCAGGCTTGAAACACATCGCGATCAGAGGCGTATCCGATTCGGGATGGTTCCTCGACAGAGCTCCCTACTCGCCGAACGGTTTGTCACCGGTTGACGTTGTTCACAAGGGGATGGAACTTTGGAAAGCTCGAATGCCGCGCAACTGCGCCGACGAGCACCCAAACGAACCGTGGAGGTGCTACTTTGGCTACAGATTGTACCCAACGTTGACTGGTAACTAAACTGTGAACCCATTGCCAAGCAAAATTCGAACACACTTCGTAACGCGAAGTATAAGTCGAGGTTTAAACGAAAATGTTCTTCATTTCTCTCGCGAAATTTACAGCGCCGCTGTTCGTTTTCCAATGGCTGTTCGACGAGGCGCAGATGTCGGCGGATAACGTGGGCGCACCGGTGACTAAGCAACAATGGGATTACATACACAAGATGGGCGACAGTCTGCGACAGACGTTCGAAAACGTCAGCGCGGTCTTTGCGCCGAGCTGCATCAGTCACAGCGTTCTGACGAAGAGGGATTGGCAGTTGGTCAAGATCGACGAGGTTTCCCTGGCGCAGGCGTTGCACTGTTGGGAGCAAATGCCGATTGGTAATCGTCGAAACGAGTGAGTATCCCGCACCACTTTCTTTTTTTTCTGCGCAAATTTGCGCGACGGCTAGTTGCAAGTCCTTGAGACACAATCCCGGAAAGACGGAAAGTTAACGAGGAAGACGTTGCATTTTCCAGCGAAAGTTTTCTACAAAGCGTCTCGTGTTTCACGAGGAACTAACTTCGCCGCTGTTAATTTCAGCACTCGTTCGCCAATTGAGACGAACCAGCCGTGCGCGAAGTCGTTGCGGAAACTGCTGCGATCCGGCCTGACGAAGGGAAACGGAACTTCGTTCGAGCCGGAAAGGAGCGGCAAGAGCGAGTTCGTGGCGGAGTTGCAGAAAGTCAGCTCGCCGATGACCGGTGGCAAGCCGATCGAGGGGAATGTCTCGCCGAACGTTTCCTCGCAGAACGGCAGGGAGAATAAAAAGAGGAAGAGGCGGAAGCACAAAGGGAAACGCAGGGAGAGGAACAAGGTGTCGAGGACGAAGAAGGAGAAGCACGAGCGCAGGAAGTCTGCAGGTAAATTGTTGTTTCTCCGTGTCTAAGTCATCTGGATCTTCTTAAAAATTTGTCGATCAACACATAGCTTCTTGTCAGTTCAATGTAACCTATACTATGTACAAGGATTTAAATTACCTGCGAGGATTAAAACAACCTTTACAGCGAAGCAATACATTGATCAGAAAAATTTGTCATTGCATATTAATTGGAAAAATATGAAAATTTTTCAACGAGAACTTGTCGAGCTCGTTCCTTTTAGATATCAGTTCGTCAATATCTGGTCTGACACAGGCAACACGAAGATGCTCGTCTGAAATTTTTCTTCTTATTTTATTTTTTCTGCGCCCATTATATTGTAATAATATTCTCGTCCCATCATTCCAATTTTGGTTAGGGTTGGACACACACCCGATCTAAATGATTAAACAGGAATTATTAAACGAAACAACGAGAGACGGAGGTTTTTCAAAAACGATCCGAACGCATTTTGTACATAATATTTCTTTAGTCAGTTCTCGAAGAACGCACGAATGACGAAGACGAAATTCCAGGCCGCCGGAAGGGTAACAAGCAGAACAACGACAGCAACCACACGGGCATGTTCAACGGGACCAGACCGCAGCGCTCGGTGATACCATCTGGCAAACGGAAGTGTGTCCAGGGCTGCCACTTCCGGTTAATCGAACGTTGCACTTGGCCGCAGTGTAATCACAGCTGCCCGAAGCTGCACAACCCGTTCACCGGCGAGGAAATGGACTTCATCGAGTTGTTGAAGAGCTTCGGCCTCGATATGAAGAGTGTGGCGAACGCGTTGGGCATCGACATACAAACGTTGAACAGTATGGATCACGACGAGCTGCTAAATCTTCTTACGCAACGGGCCAACTAATAGCCCTCCCCCCCCCAGACTAATGTTAAAAAGACTACATTCCGTTGATGGAACAGCGTAGTAATTTGTAACTTGTCATTTTCTTCGTCGTTCGATCGAGCGAGTGAAATGGCGACTCCTTAGGAATCTAGAATCTTCTTCGAGGAAAGAGGAAATCGAAAGGAAATTAAATTGTACATATGATTTGTCAGAGTTTCTACGAAATATTATTGGAATCGATCATCGTCCGACGGGGTCGAGTTTATCTACCAGCGAAATTACGAGAATCCTCGACTCTCTCGCGTGTGAAGCGTAAAATTTTCACACCGAGCGTCTTTAATTTATATTCGATATATAGGTTGTAATCGTGTAATATCGCGTTACGAGTATAATTCACCGTTGAACAACGCAGTTTGCTGATCACAGCCACCGACACGTGGCGTTCACCGTTCAATTTACCAAAACATCCTTCGCTTTCCTTCAACGTTTGTACCTGGTCGAGTAGAGAGAGAACAGCACGCAGCTATTGCAAACTTATTCCTTTCAATTGTACGACATTCGGATACGATATCGGTTAGGGCGAAGAGATCCTCCGGCTAGAAGAGCTAGCCTAGAGACTTAATGAAGTTTCGAACGAAACGAGCAATGCAATTAACAGAGGAATATCAAACGTATTACCGAAGAAAATTCGGGCTGAAAGACGTTCAGTATTAACACTGCCCGGCTTATGGTCGTGCTGCCGTTCGATGTCCCCGCTGGGACCGCGCCGGCGGGGGAGGGGTGGCAAATTAAGTCGAAACGTTCAACTCGATCCAATAGAACACGCCGGAACTGAGTTTTGCAAATTGATGCCAATAACGAGCAAACCGACCGACAAAGCAGCTTCATAGACTGATTAAATTATCTACCTCAACGAATCAAATCGTATTAACGTCCTTGTCTGTATTATAAACGCCGATTAGTATAGTTTAACGCGCGCACGAGTAATTAAGGAGTATAGCGTCAACGCGTGCGCGTGCACGTAAGAAGATGCCGCGCGTCGTTGTATCTAATTGTGCCCAATCATTGTAATATACTTCTCTATAGAATTAATCAATTATTTATTTAACGCGAGAGGAAGGAACGCAACGATCAAAGACGAGAAGGATTTCTTCTTTGAGCGTTTAATTTATTTTTCACGCGATGCGATCGATATCGATCGTCTTCCTTCTCCTCTTTCTCCTTCACCTCTTCGACACACTCTCTCTCTCTCTCTCTCTCTCTCTCTCTTCGCTCTCGCGTTCTTATGTACTTAGAAAGCATTGTTATTTTGTACTCACGTGATATTGTAAATAAATTGTATACCTGTTGTACTAAACGAACATCACACAGAGTCACTTTATTTTGTCACATTTATTGTTCAAACCTGTCAAAGGTTAAAATTCGTCTTGTGTTGAGACGCGTGAAGGTAGGACGTGTCTACTTTTGCTGATTATACACAGTGCTAAAGGTTGTGATTTCGTGTTATCTCCGTCCCAATTCGACTGAGTGCGGCAAACGTATATTTCTACACACTTTTTACTTGAATGATAAATTCCTGTGTACAGGAATCTCTTTCTTAATACAATGGATAAAGTTAACGCAGCTCAACACATGTGTTCTCCAGCATCTTCATTCGCTAGTGTAACTCAAAAAGAAAATTTCCCCATGAAGGAAATGACATGCTATTGTTCTTGATGCAATACGAGTATATTACCATGAATGAATGAATGAATCTTTATTTCAGCCTTTCGGCCTAGAAATAGACCTCAGTGCCTTACATTATTCTTTACATTTTGTTTCCCGTTTTAATTCCCTTGGTTGTCAAGTTTTCCCTTATTACTTTTCCCTTAGATCTAGTATTGCATGCTTTAACCTAACTTTATACTACACATAGATTAATTAGACTAATAGAGAATGATATTTGCACACTGCCTCTACTTAATATATTTCTCTTTGGTATTATATTTTCTTTACTTTAGTTGTGTCTCTATATTTAGTTTTCTGTTACTTTTTCTCTCTTTTTCACTCTCTTCCGCTAGGATCCTTTCCATGCTGACGAGGATATTACTATATAAAGATTATATTTTGGCTCTGAACCCAACAAATATTCGATCTGCCTCAAGAATTGCGAATAATAGAATATGTATGTACCTCACAGGCAAAACTTTTGCTGACAAACTCACGTCCGGTAATTCAAGCATACTTGTCAAAGACCGATTGATTTCTGTAAGGCTCCTAATTATGATAACCAAGCGAACTATTCTCTCCAACGTCTGTCCTATCATTTCCTCATAATGTCATATTGGATGCGTTCAAGCAAATGGGAATTAGAACCGTCTCACCTGTCTCCTTCATAAGAGTAGGATTCACAGAAACAGGATATACTTAATTTCCGCAGGTTTACATCCATTCAAACAAACTTCCAGAAAGTCTACAAATCTAAACTATGATGAAACTTCCTACTGGATTTCCATTTCAACGGACAATTGAAAGTGTTTGCAATGTAAGAGGGAAGGTCATCTGGCGAAGCATTGTCCCAACTCTACTAATGACTCGCAGCAACAGATTAAGAGCACTAATCGACCTAACCCAAGTGAGTGATACAAACGATCGGTCCTCAGTCTCTGGCGAGTGACGATCGGTTTCTCGGCAAACATCATCGACCAGTTAGGAGTAGCGATAAATCGAGTCGCCTCGAGTTGGCTGCACCTGTACCTAATCATCATCCTGTTAGCTCTCACGACTGCCCGTCCCTGCCTCTCCCGTTTGTTCAGCCACGAGCGAGGGTGATAATTCAATGTAGAATCAGAATCCGTCCCCCAAACCCCGACCGAGATCCGCCCGGCGCGTACGCACCGATCAGCTCGCCCTCCCGCCGCAGTCGTTCGTTGTCTCGAAGCTATATATTCCACGGCATACGCAGGAAATGGTGTTTAATGCCCGGCCGGTCAGGCCGGGTCTGACCCCCGGTGGTTGGACGGCAGTCGATGGAGGATGAACGCCGAACGGCCGACAGAGAAAAACGGAACGCGTTGCGTCGGACGGGCGACGAGGACAGGCTAGTGTGGTCCCCACCGAGCAATTGACGTGTCCGAGGAAGTGATGGAAGGATGGCACAATGTGCTTGAATGTCCCATAAGCGAGCGGGTTCTATATTAAACTCCGGTCCGGTTACGGGTCGTTCGTTCGGTTGTCCATCGTTCAGTCACTGGACTGTCTCCAGACGGCCGGATCGGTTCGACCGACAGCAGGATAACGCGCGCGATCCATCCTCTCCTGCTCTCCTCGTTTTCTCACATCGTGTCGTCTCTCGACGCGTGATTACCCCGCAGTGCTCACGCTGTAACCCTCGCGAATCCGATCGATCGATCGATCGCTTGCCCCGGCGAACTCGCACGGACGATGAGCCGATCGAGCGGTTCGCTGTCTTCTTAGAGAAAGCTGCGACGGTTCCGTAACACACACACACACACACACAAAAATACATACAGGCGCAACGAAGCGTGACTGAATGCTCGATCGGCCATCGAGGAACAAGGAGAACCAGGACTCGAGGGGTTCCTGGCCCGATCGACTCGCTGCCTCGCGGAGTGTGCGCGTGACGTGTAAGTGTTCTGTATCTTCCCGGTTCCGGTTATTTTTTAACTATACTTTCCGTTGCCTTTTTCTTTCAATTGTTCCAGCAACATTCTACTTAAAAGGAATAGTAATTTGGAATGTATCGTTGTTTTAGGACGTAATAAAATGAGTATTTTTGAATTAAATTGTAGACACGACGACGTTATCAACAAGAGGAATAGGCGACTATCTTTGTAACAGAACTTTTATTTTTATTTCAAATACAGGTAGATAGACCATTCCGACGCTGAAAAATTTATACACAAAGCTTGGATAAAGTAGTATCACTCGATGATGCTGAAGGGTGCGTTATTGTTGCTCCTTCATTTATTCTGCGAAATCGGTGAGCGTAAATTTCAATCTCTTTCCTCGAATGGCATTTGGAAATAAGAAACGTTGTCTCGTTCGATAAAGATTGCTAACGATAACGTTGCTTGCGATTCCAGCATTGGCAGCACAATGCGGCAAAGTATGGCTAACTGTCTCCTCATTGTGGAGACCAATCGCTGCCAGCGACAAGGTGGTCGACGCTGAGCTCGAAGTAAATTGGGATCTCGATTGTCCATCGAGCACAGGATATCCAGATACCATCAAGGTGTTCACTGCTGACCCAGCACATAGTAATAAGTTTTGTTTGCTTCTCTTGAACTCGTTTCTTTCTTTCAGAATTTAAATTCTGTTCTCCGATCAATGTTGACGAACCGAACGTAACGTAACGTTTCTTCACTCCCTTCCCTCATTCGTCCCTCAATCATTCTTTCGTTTTCATTCTCTTGGACATGCCAAGCGAAGTGTAGTTTCTCCTCAATTTCGTCGAGGTTTACAGTTCAGACGTAACCACGATATCACGATATCGGTCGCGAGACGCAACCATCGACATTGCACTTTCAGACAAAACGGTGAAACCTAAGCTGATTTTGACCTCGCTGCAATACCCACGGGGTTACTATCGAACGAACATCACCGTGGGACGGCCACCGCTTCCGGGTGGATGGGACACCAAGGACGGCGCGACACTTCCTGGTCCGCATTGCTTGAAACATCACGCTGCCCTTTACAAGGATGGGGTCATCCTTACCAGCTCATGCTTGCAGATTTGGCCAACGTGGATGTACGACTTGAGGTAACGTGCACTCTACCTTTCCATAAATTTCCAAACGAAAGTTTCACTCGCATCTGTGCAAAAAGATATTCGCCTCTCTTCTTCTTTTTTTTCTCTTTTTTCTCTCTTTTGTTTTTTAGGAGACAATTAGGAAGACTTCCGATAGGAAGCTTGATGATACCGGGGACGCACAATTCCGGGTGTTACAAGCACGGTGATCTGACGAGGCGAGACGCGTTTCAAAGATACCTTCTGACGCAGGATCGCGATGTGTGGACGCAGTTAGTGCATGGTGTAAGGTATCTGGACATCAGGGTAGGTTACTATCCGTCGATTCCGAATGGCACCGCCGTCGAGGAGGGCAACCACATCAGCAGATTCTGGATCAATCACGATGTCATACGGATCACCCCTCTCTCGGCCATCATCAAAGACGTGAGAAACTTTCTGAACGTCGCTAGGGGAGAGGTGGTCATCATGGACTTTCATAGGTAAATTAGGACGATATGAAATAATTCGCCGTTGCCGATTTAGCGGATCGATAATGCTGGGAGAACGATTTCGGTGATGGCCGGGCAAATTGATTTCAAATGGCTGTGAAATTGAGCGCAGTGGGTCAACGATATTTAGCAATTGGAAGGGAATTTTTGTACGATCTCGTTACGTGAAATGGAAATTGATATAATATTTGGCGATACATATTTGTACGATAGAGTGACACAGAGTTATACTACTTGTAGATTCCCTGTGGGATTCGAAGACAGACCGAGCAGGCATCGTCGATTAGCCATGATTCTCTTGCGAGAATTCGAAGGCCTGATTCTGAAACCGGATAGAGGTGTCGAAGGTCTGGGCCCGACCCTGAATGATATTTGGACCGGAGGGAAACGCCTGATAATTTGCTACGGCGACAAACACACCGTTAATGGTAAATTTACTTTATCAGTTCCTGTGTTCGATAGAATCGTCCGTCCAGTTCGCATTCACCGTGAAAAGAAAAAGAAAAGAACCACATGTCGATTTTGTTTCAGAGTACGACTGGCTATGGCCAACGATGTCTCAAGCCTGGGGCAACCAACAGACCGTGGAAGGTTTGTTCAAGTATCTGGACAAAGTAATCATGGGTCCGAAGAAGTCACGAAACAGTCAAAATCCACTGTGGGCAGTGATGGCGGAATTGACACCATACCCATTGGACATAATCTTCAATTTGTCCGGTGGATTACGGCAGATGGCCGACTCGGTGAACAGAAATCTCACGTACAAGTTCCAGGAGGAATGGTGGAAGGAGACGAACATCGTCGCGACGGATTTCTTCCTCGGGAATAATTTGATCGATGTGTCGATACAAGCGAACATTAAGAAGAGCAATATCGCCCAGTGGCGTCTATAACGCGACAGTAAATTCGTGTATTCTACGAAGATTTCACTTTGATTAGATGTTGAAGTTTGACGAACGTCTTTTCTTTTTTTTTTTTAGAAATGATTGATTAATCCTAGAAATCGATCGAATCGCTTTTCGGAATAAATGTTCTCTATGAAAATATTTCTGAAATTTCTTCGAACAATTGAAACGTGAGAAATTGATCGAAAAGAAGTATAAGAGGGAACAGGAGTTTAAAAAAAAATCTTAGGATAACTGTTGTAAGAGATATGTTATAAATTAAACGCTCTTAAATGAAAGTATCAATACATGCACTAACATAAAGATACGCTTTTTTCCCTTTCACAGTTTGAGTCAAAAATCGAGCTGAGTTCTTTAATACTGTCGAAGATTAAACGATATCTTGCTCTTTGGAAAATCATCAAAGCCAATCGTGCGTAACAGGAAAACTTCGTAAACTCGTATTTCTCAGCGTCGGCGTGCCAGCGCGAAAAACTGTTCAATTCAACGGCGGAAACTTCCTGCGCGAACCGCGTGTTCTACAATTCCTGAAAAGTTTTTAACGCGGCCATGTTTCCACAGAGGGGAAATAAACGAATTCGGGTTCGAAACAAATGCCGCGGCGCGACGTTCCCGAAACGTGTTTCAGCGAGGAATCGGCGTGGCGCGCGTCGATTTGACTTCCAAATGGGGCTGTAGGACGCAAGATCACGTTCGGGACACCGGTTTTCGAGGTAGTCAGTCGTCTGGTAGCAGTCGAACGACAACGAATCCATGCGAAGTGAATTTTAACGCGGCACCGTCGCGTCGATTCCTCTCGTGTGTGTGTGCGTGTGTGTGCGTGCGTGTGTATCCGACTTTCCTCTCGCGTATTCGCGCTCGTACCAACTTTCAAATACGCCACCGTGTCCCGTGCACCTCGCTGCATTACGACTCTTTTTCCCTTCTTTCTTTCCCTCTCCTTTCGCCCATTCTTATTTATAACGCCGTCGTTTCGTCGACCACCGTTGTCGTTGCTTTATCACAACGCTGATAAATGGTCATCTTCTTGCGCGTCGAGAGTGCAGTATGGCGCACGCAATGGAACGAATGAAATGTTGAGGAAACAACGAGCTACGCTGGCTATTCTTCGCCGTTTTCTTTCCCGGTACGAGGCCAGGCTGCCCCCGGCCAACGTGAAACAATGGAGAACAACCTTGCGAACGAGATGAAAGAGCTGTGGATCGTTTACGCCTGGTGGTCATGCGTTCTCGTTCTGAAGATGAACGCCCTGACGTGGTTCACTGGGCGAATTCGAGTCGCCAGACGGGTAAAATGGATCTTTATTTCGATCTTGGTTTTAAACTTACATTTTGTCCCTTAAATATCAGTAGAGAATCTGATTTGTCGGAAATGACAAAGAACGAGCACGGGTTAACTGACAGAAACGAGGTAATCTGTCATTCGATTTGCCAATCGCAATCGGCGTGTTAATACGAATTCTCTAATTTAAATTGGGAATAATTTATCTCTATTCTAAGTTAACTACACGATTATCGGAAATTCGGAGTTTAGAATTTACTTGATTAATACATCAATAATCGACACTTTAAAATTCTTAACATTATATAACAGGTATATATGTTCGTTGATTGTACCGTTATTTACTTTAGCAAATCACTTATCGTTACTGAAGTAATTTTTTAACGTACCAAAGTTATCTGTTTACATATGTACGTGCCTAAGTATGTATGTGCCTGGTAGAAAAGTGTAGTTCGAGTCTCGAAGAAAAGGGATTTCGTACCTTGATCGATAATAGATTTTTTTTTTTTTAATGTGCAGGATTTACAACTCCGTAATTGCAGCGTGTCGTTTTGATTGATTTTTCGCAGGTGATCCACAGCGAGGAGGATAAAATATGGCTGGAAGGTTCCGATGTAATTTTATGTCCGACCGGAGGCGGTCACGAGGACGTGGATCGCATTCGAAGTGCACATCAATACGATCTCGCAACTGTGCTCCCTTATCTGCTAATTACACCGATATGGCTGACTACGTCACCGTTGTTTCCTCTGGTTCGGATGATTTTACCCGGTTTCGCAATAATTAGCATATCGCACACACTGCTCCAGATGAAAATTGTGAACGTGCACCGTTACTGCGGGACAATTCTGTCTCTCTCGGAACTTTGCATTTTAATTTACATGTCCGCCGTATCCGCGTTTTACTACGCATTCTGATGTCAATGTAGTAATATATTTCTTGTAATACGAGAAACGCAATCGTTGCATTTTTATGCGATAAGCAGCTATAGCGTTCGACGTTTTTCATGCGTAAGTATAACAAATGAATGTAGGCATTATCTTCGATGTAACATTCAAACGGTCTAATTTGTAAAAGTTTAAAATGTGAAGATACATATTAAAATTTAAATTGTGAAAGAAGTCGAAGCTTTTATTTTATATTGTATTTTATATTTAAGAGATAAAGAACTTTTGATATAACTGTATTTGTCATTTGTGTATGTGAACAATTTTCGATAACAACCGGAAAAGAAAATACTAAATAGAATAACTTTGATAAAGAAAAGTCAAATAGAGAAAAAATTGAATTGTTAACGCAATAGAAAGGGAGCATTGCGATTTGAGCGATTTACGGTCTATTTAATTTGTGTAGAATTGCAGTGTGCATTTGTCATCGCGTTCAGTACGTGTCCGGTAACGCTCATGATTGACACGAGATCATATTACAAACGATAAGTAATCGTTGCAATCAATTCTTTGTCACAATCATAGTTTCAAACATTTTCTTTCACTTTTTCTACGACGAATAACATGACTCAAAATCACTTGAAATACCTGGGTAAAGTTCATGTTATACAACACTGGTTACAACGCTCGTTGGAAGCAAATCTTCGGTCCTTCCTGTGCACACGTGCTCATTACGTATCGTTGCAACTATCAATTTCGAGTTCTTAAGCAATTACAATGCTCTTCGTTCTGCTATTTTTTTCAATATATGAGTCAACTGATAAACTAGAATATATATTGTCATTTACTATGGCAACTTATTTTAATTTACCAGAGAAGACGGCGCGCCGTGCTTCGTTAACAACAAGTCGAGCACCCTTCTGGTTTCCAATTTGTAATTAGACATGAAAGAAACCGCAGAAGAAATTAATTACACTCTTTGTTTTGCAGTCAGCATGTAAGTACGCACGTTACTCTACATAAGAACGCGATGAATGTGCCTATTTAAGTTCCGAACGTAAACTAACTGAAATCAATCTGGAATATCTTCATTATCATTGGTTTTAATTGATAAGTATTTCTCTTCTATAGATTATGACGTGTTTGATTATGCGTTATATCTTCGAGGTTAATAGTCAGTTATTAAGTTAATTTTAAGTTCGACTTGTTTGGATTCATAGAGCAAGGCATCGTCGTAGTCGTGACTCAACTAGCAAAGAGTACGAATGATTTATACTTTAAGAAATCGATCTCAGTGGTTGTTACGTGTGTAGTATTTCTAGTAAGTCTATTTTTATTTTCATTTGCATATCGTACGGAAATTTTGAAGAATATCACTTGATTATTGATGATAATAATCGTATTAGAAAATATTATCAATAGTTCTCTTTTTCAACTATTTCAGAAAATTGTTTACACCTTGAGTTCAGTATTTCTTTGAATGATTCTGTCATCAAGTTTTCTGGAAGAATCTGAGAATGATTAAAACGTTTATTCATTCGAAACCGATTTGTTTGCGTCAATTCTAGTTCTACGAATTGGAACAAGGATAATTAAAGCGTACGTATGTAGTTTCGAGACCTTGACTTATATTTTTATTGTAACGTTTTATTTTTTGCTTATCGATGTTTGTTATAACATTTCTGTCCGCTTCGACTAATTTTTTTAGTCCGCTTGTCTAGTTTACTTTAGACTAGACTATAGTTACGCGCGCCGATAGTGCAATGCCTATCGCGTGTAATCTGATGCAGAGGAACGAATGACAAATTGAAAAGACTCACTATGGACAGTGACAGGCGATTATTCGCGGAGCTCGACAAAAGTTCCGTGCGCAAGTTGCTTAAAATTGAAATGTGCTTTGTCTTCGATTGCATGTGTCTCTTCACGTTTCTATATCTATTCGTGTATTTAATCGGCCGTCAAATTTAGAGGTTAGGTATCCCCGTTGTCCTTCACTCGTCGCTAAAGACTGACCGTAGCGAGCAGAATTATTTTTGATTCGAAGGCATAAAAGTTTACGCAAATTGCGTAAACTTTAGTCATGATTCGAAGAGAAATCATGGTGCTGTGATTCGATTTCAGCATCGAAAAATGGATATAGAAGAGAGAATCGTTCGCAAGCGCACTTTTCGAAGCTTTCTGCAACGCATACCGCAGCGTTTGTCAGAAGTGGTAGAACATTTTTTCTACGGGTAGGTTTGATAATTTTCTTCCTGAGTAATATGAGAATTCTTCGCAGTTACGTAGTTTGATATCACATGTTCTTTTTTCAGGCTCGGGTTGCGAATTTCTCGCCGACCGTTGAAATGGATAATTGGAAGTACTGTGATAGTATTAATTTCCCTTTCTGGTTTATATTTTTTTCATCAAGAAAAGAATCCTGTGAAATTATGGGTTCCGCAGGATTCTGATTTTGTTCGTGATACAGAGTGGATGTTTAAACAATTTGAACAGGGTTTAAGGATAGAAAATATGATATTAACTGCTGATAACGTATTAGAACCAAAAGTTCTTACAAAGGTATCTATTTTTATTTGTATATTTTATTATACCATCGTGCCTGTAATATGTATTTTAGTTTGATTAATTAAGTATTTTGTTTCAGCTGAATGAAATAACGAAAGAAGTTATTTCTGTTCAAACTCCTGATCAAATTGCATGGACAGATGTTTGTTTCAAGTAAGCATTCTTCTACAAAAGTTTTCAAACAAGTTTTAATTCGTGGATATTATAAAATTATGGATATTGTAAAAATCAAAACTAATTTCTCTTTCCTTAATAAATAGAGTACCTGTTATATCAGGTATTGTGCATAGAAACAAACGCAGCGATCAGCTTGATGATGATTTTTTTGACATTGAACCAGAGACACAAATTAATAACACTGTATTTGAACCTGCAGTTCATGCTAGTCCTAAGCTTTATTGTAATATAATAAATAACTTGCCAAAAGCTTGCCTTGTAAATAGTATTTTGGATATATGGGAATATGATGCCAATATAATCCTACATAAATCTAAAGAAGATATTATTAAAGATGTACATAAAACAAAAATTAGTCCTACTTTGGGCCATCCACTAAACTTTACAGAATTATTGGGTGGCATAGTAAGAGATGAAGAGGGTAGAATTATCTCAGCCACAGCTGTAAAAACACAATGGGCAGTTAATGTAAATTTTTCAAAAGTGGATATGAATAATTTTGGCAACGATATTGGAACAGCTGATTGGGTAAGGTAAGTTTATAAAAAGGCCTAAATCATGATTTTTGAATGATTTTGAATTTAAAAAATCCAATAGAAATATTATTTACTATTTGATGGTATATAATATGTCAATTAAGTATTTTATATGATTTAGGCCTTATTTAAAACATTATTTATCTATAGATATGTAAATTTTATAACATTTCTGATCTTGAACAGAATCAATTTAAATTTTGTTTGTAATAAATTTGTTTGCATGTGTATGTTTTATATGTAGTATGAAAAATTCCAACAATTGGTGTTTGTAGGCAACAGATGACGTATTACAGTGGGAATTATCCTACTTGGATGTATTGCACAAGAATGCAAGGATCTTAAAGAATGAAAATAATGTAAATAATACATTAGCTATCTGGTATGAAGCTGGCAGAAGTTTCGGCGATGTTACTTTTGTAACAATGTTTGGAAATATTGGTATATTATCAATAGGATTCATTTTAATGTTTTTTTACGTTCTAGTCATATTCTCGGATTATACATGGGTGGGATGGAGAGTGAGTATTAAAAAGATGTAGTTATGTGAAGTAATGTAAAATTTTAAATTGAGATAGGAATATTATACATATTCATAAAAAGATTTTGTAAAACCAAATTTTATAAAATATGATTTTTCTCAGGTATATCTTACAATTGTTGGTCTTTTGTGTGTGGGTGGCGCCTTTATTACTTCAATCAGTATATGTTCTGTTCTTGGAATTGCATATGGCCCTGTGCATACTTCTTTACCTTTTATGTTGTTGGCTCTCGGAATAGACGATAATTTTTTAATAATGGCGTCTTGGAAAGAAATACATACACACAAGTTGAATCGAAATAAGCCATTAGAAGAAAGAATAGCTTTAATGTTAGGACACGCAGGCTCTGCTATTATTATTACTTCTCTTACTGACGTTGTTGCTTTTATTATTGGTGCATCTACAGTAAGATTGAGTTTAACTTCATACATAAAAATGAAAAATAACTTCATACATAAAGATGAAAAATATGTGTGTGTATATTTAAATTTTACGTGTAATTTTAGATATTGCCATCTCTTCAATCATTCTGTATTTACGCGGCAGTTGGAGTACTACTGACGTTTTTATTTCAAATCACGTTTTACGTTGCCTTTTTCTCCATCGATGCTCGACGAATTGAAAATAAAAGAAATTCGATATTGCCTTGCATCGTTCATGAAAACTTTGAACAGAAATTAATCAGTCCGCAAGAAGAATTTTCCGCCAAGTTGATAAATAAATTATATTCAAATGTAGTTTTGACAAAACTTGGAAAAATAATGATAGTATTAATAACAATAGTTGCAACATCGTTTGGAATTATGGGTACATTAAAGTTGGAGCAATGGTTCGATCCAGATTGGTTTATACCAAGCCATTCATACCTAAGCAAATATATTGATGTACGACACACTGAATATCCCGAACAAGGTTACGAGGCAATGATTCTTATGGGAGATTTCAACTATACCGCCGAGTTTCCAAAGTTGATAAGATTAGTGGAACGATTTGAAAATTTATCAACGATACAAAGTATACATCCATGGCCCAATGATTTTGCCAAATTTGTCTCGGAATATTTTCAAAAAGGTTGGCGATATTCTTTAGTATTAAAACAATAATAATTCAAGAAGAAATTGTAAGAAATAAATCAATAATAAAATATTTTAATTAATAGATTTGAGGAATGTGACATTAGAGGATGCGGAATTCCGGAAATATTTGTCCAAGTTCCTATTTAGTCGAAATGGAGGCAAATATCAACGGAACTTCCGCTTCAAAGAGAGCTTAACGTGCGGCGAAGATACTGCACCGATTCTAGTAGCTACTGTAGATTTTACCTTTAGACGATTCTATAGTCCTCATCAGTGGATCCCAGCAATGGATGAAAGTAAACAGATGACACATGATGCCGGAGTCGATGGTTTCATTACAGTCTGGAGCGAAGTATTCAGCTTATGGGTCACTGATAAATTAATTGCTCAAGAAGTGCAGCGTAATGTTTTCTTGGCTCTGATTTGTGTTATGGGCATGACAGGGTTGTTAATCGCTGAGCTGCAGACATGCTTCTGGATCTTCTTATGCGTACTTCTTACACTTTTAAATGTTTGTGGATTCATGTATTTTTGGGGTTTGACGATAGATATTTCATCTTGTATTGGTGCGTAATTTCTTGATCTTGTAACAAAACTTTTGACACAATTCTCACAAGTGAACACAACAATCAACACCACTATATTACAAATTTTTTTTCTTCCAGGTTTAGAATTGGGCATTGGATTATGTGTGGACTACGCAGCTCATGTTGCACACGCGTTTATCAATGCTGCATGCGTAAGCGAAAATGAAGATCGTACAAAGAGAGCACATGTCGCTGTTAGGTACATTGGAGCAGCGGTTGTATATGGTGCTGGTTCAACGTTACTTGCACTTTCCATGATGATATTTTCGGACAGTTATGTGTTTCATTTGTTTCTGAAGATTTTTGTTTTGGTAATATTATTTGGCCTCTGGCACGGATTGTTTCTTCTACCTGTGATATTAAGCACGATTGGGCCAGGAAGTCTACGATCACGCAAAAAACCGGAATCTCCTGAGAAAGTGGAGGATGCAGGCGACACTATTACTAGTCCTTTGAATAAAGAAACGGAGAGTTAAACATTACGCCTAAGAGATGATTCTTTATCAATAATATTTATTTTTGGTTCAATAAACATACAAAATTATTACACTATTCGTACTATTAATCACACATTTATACAAAAATAATAATAATAAAGATCGGATAACTTAAAAACGGTATTATTTATATATATATATTTTTTTTATCTAATATATTAAGATTAAAAAAACAAGTACAAAATAATGTAGCAAGGTTGATATAGATTTATTAATAATAATTATTGATCGGAAAGGAACATGACTATTATAAACGTAACGTAATCGTGTTGCTGGATGCATTATCTTTTTTTTTTTTTTTTTTTTTGTATGTATAATCATAATTAATGTTTATGACGTAAAAATGAGCGGCGAGGGAGCAACCCCGGATTGATTGGCAAGCTCCCTCCGCTGCCTCTCTCAGTCTTACACAGTCCACAAACATTCATGCAAATCTTTCATTCGAATGATCTGTCATTCTGTCTTCCTTATTTGTCATCTCACTCTGTGCCAATGGTCTCGCTCCCAGCTTTTATCGAGACCATTCTTTTGACGTAAGATCGAGACTTGCCCTCTTGAGCGGAGACAAGGCAAACAAGAAGAAGACCTAAATATATGCTCATACGTACACGGTCATCCTACGACAGAGACATTCGATTGAGGCGTACGTTCTCTCTCCAAATATACGATTCAGCATACACGGTAGTAGACTGCCGGGGCAGCAAGCCACGCACGAACGATACGGCGATACACATCTCCTTACTTAGTTCGAATTTTACAAATTGGGATCGTACATTCCATAATTAATGAGGAACCATCGATACAATAATAATATTTACTTAGCAAAACGTGCCGATCGGTAGTGTGGCGAAGGACGCGTGATGTGTGAGCACAGTTAAACGCGTTACGAAGGGAGGGGGGAATTTGATGATAATAACGATGATATTGGTGGTGGAAGGGGCGATAAGTTGGCGCAGGAGGACGTTGGTAGAAGGGAGAGGCGGGTTCCCCTTCGTTTTAAGGGCTGATGATGATCGGGCAAAGAGGAAGGTTGATTGAGAACGTTTTCAGGAAAATTGCACGTCTGCTTGCCAGGAATTCAAGGTACACGCACTTTATAGGGATACACCATGGGAAAGACACTCAGGGCAGACACTGACATAGAGACTAGGCTACCGACTATATGTATACCTATCTAAACGTATAATTAGCGTACGCACCGCGTACACCCGGTACGCCCGCACTCCGCCCCGCCTTTCGGGTTGTTCTTTTATTTATTTTTTTTTTTCTCTTATTATTTCTTTTGTGTTTCAATAAGCAAGCACGTGTATGTGTTTGTTACACGCGCCACTATTTTTCACTTTCTATTTGTCTTCCTTTCTCTCTCTCTCTCTCTCCTCTCTCGCTCTCTCCTTCCCACTCGTTTGTTTCACTTTCTTTTTATATTTCTTTTCTATCTCCTCCCTTTTCCGTTTTTTTTTTTTGTTTTTGTTTTTTTTTTTTAATTTTTTTTTTTATCGTTTTTTTACAATCAGCGATCGCGTCGTAGTCGTGCTTTTATAGTAAACGCTATGTAGTCTTTATTACTCAAGCTTATGCCCAAAAATCTACCAGAGGCACTTTGGGTTTATTAGTACCATTTGAAGTCGGCGTGCGCGGGGGAGGGCGCTGCGAGTCATTTGTTTTTTTTTTTTTTCTTTTACCTTTCTTATTCATTTATTTATTTATTTTTGTCATTTGCAAGTGATACAGCGACTGAACGACGTGAGTTTCTTTTCAGTTTTTTTCCTTGTGCTGCTCGACTTGGCGGAGTACCCTGTCTGTGATCCATTTTTTTTCTTCGTCATTCACGTGCGTTCACCGCTTTGAAATTTACACGCCCATCCATTCCCCCTCCCCCGTTCCTTTCCCGTAGCCTACCAACTCCGCATCTTTCCCTGCTGCCTTACCTTTCCACACACGGTCTTCCGATGTTTTTTGAGCAATAAATACTTTCTCCACTGACAACTGCACATTGAATTGACGCACGGGACACACACACACTCACCGCGTACACAAACAATTCGCTCACATTCGCTACCACAGCCGTTCGCGTCGACAGAACTCTCGAAGGTTGCTCCAACTCGAACACCCTCGGTCGATATGAATTCTTTTCACGATAGTATCGATATTTTATCGAAGCTAACCTACGCGGAATCGAGAAGTCTTGTCACGTGATGAAACGCGTCGTTCGGTTTCGGATGTGCGTTTGTAAAAACGGCAACGTTAATCGTGTGATTAACTTGGAAGAAATGGTGTAGCGAAGATTGTGAAGGTTCCTAGTGAAGGATTTTCGAAAACGATGATACCAGTTTTGATCATTCTCTCTCTCTCTCTTTCTTTCTTTCCCTCGATACATACACACACGCATACACACATATATATATCTATATATATTAAAACGAATGATTTATACAATTCGACTTGTTTGAAAATGACGCGCAGGTAAAATGTTCCTAGAACAAAGAGGATTTTTGAGTGCTGTCTATCGCGAACGGCTCTCAGTCACTCTCATCTGTATCAATTGTTTTAAACTTCCATCCATACCCAATATGGCTACATCCACAGAGTTTAATGTTACGCTTTAATTAATGATTATCAATTCATATCAATTCAATATCAATGTATTACAATCAGACAATACTCAACAGTGATCGTTATTCATTATATATTACAATAATTAAGAGTGACAACAACATGACGACGGAGGCGTTGAAGCATTACAAGGGAGAAGAGAGAGTGGCACAATTGTGATTTCATAGGAATGATGAGATAGAGTAGAAGAGGCGCCGATAGTGGACATCTTTACTACATGTAATACAAAGAGAGGTAATGATGACACGAGGACAATGAGGGGCCATTTTTTTTCTGATGAACATGGATTGCGCGACAATGATCAAGTGAATACCAGGTGATGGATGCACGACGATGAGAACGAACGATTAATGATAAAATGGAACAATGAGCTGGAGACCAAGGAGGGGAAGCACGCACACTCAACACAACCGTCACATCGAGCTGGCCTCGCGCGCGGCCATAGTCCATAGATTAATACCTATCAACTAATACACAGTCTGTCTCCGATTTCGCGGATGACTTCTTCCTTTTTCTCCGTTTTGGATGCATGTAAGTATAAATAATACGCGTAATGCATGGCGTACGTACAGTATGGCGTCACTCGACGATATCGATGCTCAAAAGCTCACGTTTACAAATTTTGGACGAGAATTGCTATTGCGACGCCTCTGTTTTTTTCTTCCTTTCTTTCTTTTCTTTCTGTTTCTTTCCTTTCTTCTTGCTCATTCTTTCTCTTCAATCGTGATCAATCGTCACGAGAGAAACCATCTCGGCATCGGCGCGCCGATACTGTACGCGCGCTTGTTTTCCGGATACTGCATATACATACACACATACTTTTGCGCCGGTATAAAGTGTATATATGTACACATATACATACGACATACCATCCATGTATATATAATATACCCATATTGTTTAATTAATCATCGTTAATCGTTAATTATCTTATTTATTAAAATTCGTCAGTTCGTAATTCAAAAAAATTTCAGCTAGTAGCGGTGGATGGAAATGTTTCTTCGTTAAAAATCGCCGATCACCGATAGCGGCGGCGAGTATCGGCCGTTTTAAACACATTTACAAATTATCGGCTTGATCGGCTGATTCGTTCACTCACTTATAACACTAATGTCCTATTATTTTTTTTTTTTTTTTTTTTTTTTTTT
>NW_025110243.1:0-37905 GCF_011392965.1 Frieseomelitta varia
AAATCAGATACAGGAAGCTTTGGAAAAAGCATTACTTTTATTGAGAATACTTAGGACACTTATTGTAAATGGATTTAATAAGCTTTCAGAATCTCATGATGCTATGTCATTTTTAGAAATTGTTTTCGAACGTGCAAGGACCTGTCTTGAATGTCGTTAGTATTATTCTTCTTTGCTATTAATCGCAATATTAATTATTTCTTTTAATAATGATTTTAATAATGATTTATCTTTTGTACAATTGTAGGAAAGACGTTAATTTCAAGAGGCATACAGATGGATGTATGCGATAAATTTATTATTCATTTGACTAAAGTATTATTAGGAGCACTAGAAATGCATCCGTTTTGCTATGTAGAACTAATACCAACGTCTTTAGAATTTTCTGTTTTTTACTGTTTTACCGAAGCTGGCCAAGCGTTAGCTTTTGAAAAATTCGTTATACAATGTTTAAATTTAATGAAAGGCATTTTATCATCTACATATTATAAACCAGCAAAAATGCTGGAAGGTATGTGCGCTGGATAATTATTGTATACACTTTGTGGATGTAACTGATTAAGCTGGAAATTTATTCATGCAGAAACGAAAGACCCGTTGTTAGCATTGAGAGCAAATCAATTGAGAAAAGAATTTTTTACACCTGAAACATTAACTGAAATATGTTCAAGACTTGTAACGCATTATTTTCTTTTAACACCTGCTGAATTGGAGTTATGGGACACAGATCCAGAAAGTTTTGGTAAATATTTGTGTACATATATATTTATGTATACATTTATATTTTTTATTTTTATTATTATTTTCAGTTGTTGATGGTGGTGGTGGTGAATCATGGAAATGCAGTTTAAGGGTAAATACTTTACGTTCAGCTATTTACAAATATATATAAATAATTCATGGTTGTAAGATTATAAATCTTTGTTATTTTTAATAATTAATATTTTATTTTTAGTCTTGTACGGAGTGTCTGTTTGCAGTAATTCTTCATCATTTTGTAGAAGTTCTTGTACCATTTTTAGTTGAATTAATGCAGAGACATCATCAACCAATTGATCCAAATAATTTGCATTTGATCTTAGTAAAAGATGCAGTATATAATGCAGTTGGCTTAGCTGCATTTGATTTGTATGACGAGGTAAGAACGCAAAAAATATCACAAAGAAACTATTTTACATGCATATTACACTTTTATATTACATTTATATTACATTACATTTATATTACATTACATTTAAATTAGGTGAACTTTGATCAATGGTTTTCGACCACTTTAAAAGAAGAACTGAAAATTCGAAGTAATAATTATAGAATTATTAGAAGACGAGTATGCTGGCTTATTGGACGCTGGACGTGTAAGCATATTTAATTTTTTCAAACAAATGGAATATTTATTATGTAATAATTTTTATTTTTGTTATGATTAACTTAAATTGCAGCTGTTAAATTAAGTGCAGAGCTGAGACCAGAATTATACAAACTCATGGTTGAAGTTTTGAGCCCTGAAGAAGATTTGGGTGTTCGATTGGCAGCAAGTGATGCTTTAAAACTCGCGATAGATGATTTTCAATTTAATCCGGAAGAATTCTCGCCATATTTAGAACCAGCATTCTCTTTATTATTTTCTCTCTTAAAAGAAGTAAAAGAATGTGATACCAAGGTATAAAATTTTAAAAATACTTTTTTAATTCAGAAAAAAAATTGTTTAAAAATTATTTTTAGATGTACGTGTTGTATGTATTATCATTTATGATTGAACGTACTGGCAGTGAAATAAACCCTCATGTTGGAGCTCTTAGTTCATATCTACCAGCACTTTGGCAAGAGTCTGAAGAACATGATATGTTAAGATGCGCCATAATTTCGACACTTGTACATCTGGAAAAGGTATAAATTAAATACTTGAATAAATATATGACTTTAATTAATTTCTATTTAAGACTCTAAATAACAGATGTTTTTGATTTTATATTTTGATTATTTTTTAGGCTTTAGGTCCTGAAAGTGTCGTTATAGAACCATTAGTAGTAGGTGCTATTGCATTAAGTTGTGATGTTAATCAAAATTATCACGTATATTTGTTAGAAGATGGTTTGCGATTATGGTTAGCTTTACTGGAGAATGCACTTGCGCCAACCCCTGCTATAATGGAATTGGCTAAAAATTTGCCGGACGTATTAGGTTAGTAAATTAATAAACTATTTGTTAATGATTCTTATAAATTATATTAAAAAAATCTGATGATATTTGTATTTTTCAGAAAAATCATTCGAACATTTAAAATTATGTTTGTTTATAGTTCAAGCATATATAATATTAAGTCCCCAGGAATTTTTAAGTCAAAGAGGAGCAATTATAATTGAAACACTTAGGTCACTTTTGGGAGATTTGAACTCTGAAGGAGCAGTAATGACAATGACAGTGTTTGAACTATGTTTATGCGCATCACCTCGGCAAGGTGTAGAACTTATTAAACCTGTTTTAATAACTATATTTGAGTGAGTATAAATGCTTTCAAAAGTTTTAGCAAATTATATACGTTAATGTTTATTTCAATTTTGACAGGAATATGTACAAGGAGGAAGAAGTTATGATGACAATGACTATGTATTTATCTATTGTGGCAAGAATTTTGTGGTTTTATAAAGATATTTTTATACAGGTATTGAAATTTCATGTATCGTATTCATATATTTGTCAATTTATTAATACAATTGATATAAGCATATGTTTAAATAATTATTTAGGTACTAAGCGAATTAACCAGAAAAATAGGTGGAAACGAAGCTAGAGAAGAGGTTGTTTTGGGAGAATTAATACGTGTATGGGTTAATCGAATGCCATATATTTCTCAATTAAAAAGACGTAAATTATTAGCTCTTGCACTTTGTTCATTACTTGGAGCTGATAGTCCTCCGAGTGTTCTTCATTATTTCCCACTAATAATATCTAATATTGTTGGAACTCTCAATGATATTACCAAATTTGATGATATAAGATGCGAAAATATTGGATATGCTATTGAGTGCGTAAAAGTTATTCGTATAATATCTATATATATATATATATATATATATATATATAGTTATTATTTAAATATAGTTATTAATTACAATAAAATATCATGTTATTGTAAAAGTTAGAATTTTCACTTATTTTAGATCCTTGTCAATTAGTGGACAGTCTAGTCCACCTCAGTACGAGGATGAAGAGTATGGAAACAAACATGAACAGCGAAAAAAAAGACTTGATTTCAATGATCCTTTGTGTGGTATATCTTTGAAAGATACGTTACAAAATCAGGTAAAGTGATAATTTATTATTACTTACAAGTATGTTACTTACTTGTTATATATTAAAAACCACTTTGTTCAATTATATATTTATTACATGTTGAAAATCTGTATTTTTTATTTTAGTTACTTATTTTACGCAGATTGATTGGAGACAACCAGTTTAACCAATTGATGTCAACCCTTTACCCAGACGTTGACAAAGAACTTAAACTTTATATATCCTTATGAAAAAGGAGCAAGTCTAATTAAAAGAGAAAGAAAACAGGATATTATATTAAACGCGACACTACGTGTAAAGAAAGCTTTACAGCGCTCTATTATAAAACGGCACTATTTTATTGTATTATACTAGCTGTTTCACTGTACTAATAATGTTGATAATAAAAGACCTGTCATTTCAAAGTTATTTCTTATCCGTTCGTTTAAAGTGAAGGATTTGCAATAAGTAAAGAGGTGACAGTTCCAATATTGTATTCAACAGTTCCATAAATTGTATTTAATGAAAGTAAAAGAAAGGTATCATTTTTATATTCAAATTATTATTACCAATATTAGTTCATTTTGAGTTGGCATTTACTAGTTTATTCAAATTTACTGGAAAATAGTACAATTTTAGTAAATATATATTTATATTTTAGAATCTACAATTACAACTTTGATAGCAATGAAACTATGTTAAAAAAATAATTGAAAAAATAATTTTTTTCATTTATTTGAACAAATAATTAAATTTTATGATATCTATATGTAACAATTAGAGGTATTTCTAATTCATAATTTTTCCCGCCTTTTGCCAGTTTTGCCGTTGGAAGAGCAATCTGGTGGTGCTACTGAAAACTCCAAACAGCTGTCGTCTGTGTCAAATGGTAGCAGGGGTTTTTGCCCATTTCTAGCTTCAAATAGTTCTCTGTTCTCACTAAATTGAGGCACGGTGAGTACTCTAAAATAAATCATATCCTTTATTTTTCTTAAAATAATTAATCTTCATACGTTTTATGCGAGAGAATGTTCAAATCGGTATCTTCACTCGACACATGGATGTACTGTATGTAATATTCGATTGGTCGGCATATTTCTTTGATATATTCATTGAACCTATTCATTCCGTTTTGTGTTTTCGCTAAACAAATGTATATACAATGATATTACGTATTTATGTATTTACAAAATAGGTTCAAAGTGAAAACAAATGTTGAGTGGACGCCATGTTCTTTTTTGGTTACTCACAATAACATCTGCGATTGGTCGCGTAGTACGATTGTTATTATTGTTTTAAATTTCAATGTACGTATAAATAATATGCACAATATATAAAAAAAAGTTGTATGCGAATTGAATGTTCTTTTGTAAACTATGAAACATGTATAACATGTAGTTTTTACATTGAACAATGTGATAATGCACAATGTACATACGTATGCAGATTTGTTTTCTAGTTGCTAATAATAGATTAATTATGAATGACTTCATTTTCGTTGATGATCATAGTGTGCAATATATTCAAAATATGTACATGTAGCCTGGCCTAATAATTATCGGCATACGTGCAATTCTACGTGAGGATTGATCGAATTTTAAACGATCCTAAACGATCTTTGTCGTTTGATTACTGAACATGTATATATCCTTCTTATTTTTGGAGTCTTTAATGAATAAAACAGATATTATTTATTTCGTCCTTTTAACATTAATATTCTATTTTTAAATTATAATTAGTAGTAAAGAGTTTAATGTAACAAAATAGTCATCGTAATGTCATTGAATTATTTTCTATATATTCTTAGTAAAAAATAATATGAATATTTAGATTCTACAGTTCTTGATCAGTTACAGATAATTATAATTTTTGTTAGCATAGATTATTCTAATTTAACGAAGGCATATTTGTTTTTTAAATCACGTATTTCTCAATTTTGTTTTCTTGAAGGATTCGTTTAATTTATATGAATAAATTATCCTTTATTTTGAACTGAAAGTGATAAACAAAAAAGAAGTAAAAGAACTAGCAAGGAATTAACATTTTCAGAGATATTTCACGATTCGTTGTGTTATTAATATTCTCTTTCCCGCGTTTATTTTATGAAAATTAACGAAAGAGTTCATAATGGAAATCTGCGTGAAAAAACGAACTCAGCTTCGGCAAAGATTAATGTTGTCTCCTGCTGGACTGATATATATTTTTAGAAGTATTTTCACGAAGTCCATGTGGGGGTGGTTTGTATAGCGGATGTACACTCATGTCAGACATATAGGGGGCGTACAAAGCGACAGAATGTTATCGAATGATAGCAGTACTATGACCTAATCGTATTTCTCTTATGATTCTTTGCTGACCAAGCGTTCGAGGTTCAAAATTTTAGAATTTCATTTTCTCAATTACTTTTGTACAATATACATACATATATATATATATATATATATATATATACACATAATTAATAATATGATGATACCAGCGCCATGTGTTAATTACTAAAAATATACATGTATATATACATGTACTTTATTCATTTAATTGTACATTTATTTAATCTGTGTTATTGAAAAAATTAATTAATTCAAATTAACATTTTTTCTATGAGAAAATTTTTGAAAATTAATTTTCATAATGTTTTCTCAAAATTTTTAGTACTCGTAGTACTGAAATTGCGTGGTAAATTTCGATAGAAAATTATTTGAATTCGTGTTTGAAATTTAATTTAAATGAAATAAAGAACAGAGGAAGATACGTAATAAAAAGTATCGGATTCTCGTATCGAAATGAACATTGAGCTTACAACGTGCCATTTTCACATAAGAAACTTGCTCAGATAATAAAAGTTCTCAACAATTCCTTCTTACAAGCTCTTTAGAATCGTATTCCTAGATATCCCATAGAGAGCAAATGTTTCACATTGATTTACGTCAACTTGTATAGTCGAGGCAAAAAGAAAACGAAGATGTCCGAAAATATATTAAATTCCTGGCAAAATATTAGATCTCGACGGATATTCGAACGGATCAATATGGAATAGAATGAAATCTGACAAAAAGTTGCACGCCACGTGTATTCTCCGTTCGATGAAATTGTTCTAAGTGAAGTTTTGTATTTGATCACTTGGCAAGATTAATTTCTTTCTATTGCAATCTATTTTTTTAAAACACGAACCATGTCGCGTGTGTCACGAATAACTCTCGAAGCCAATTAAAGTTCGAAGAAATTCGCATTGAACTTAGGTAATGGTAACTCGATTTGCATTCATTTGTCTCTTTCCTCAAATTTTGAATTTCTTTGCACGCTTTAAATTTTAGTCAACATTCGAACGTAACGACCGTGTATGAGAACGAGAAAATTTTCGATTGTGTCAGAAATTTAATAAAAAAAAGTGTCTAGAAGCTTTTATCGGCGTTCGAAGTTATTTTTAGCAATTTCTACACTTAAAAGGCGAGAGTTGTTGAAATATAGAAATGGTCTGTACGTGGAAGAACGAGGTCAAATAGAACACATCTTTTATGAATTTTTTTTTCTACTCATCCCCGATGATTTTAATATGTCCTATGTAACGTTTGATTAATCAACCACCAGGAACAGAAGGTTTATCTTATGTCGCATGGGTGAATTCACAGAGAGTTGCGATCAAACTGAATCTAACTCACTCAGTGTTACACTAACCATTAATTCGACAGAAGTATCGCCCTATGCACTCTGAAACCTACGATTTCCAATGATATTTTTCTACTTTGTCTGTTCTATGAACGGTCAAGCCTCTCATTAATTCCACGCAAACATCGTTTTTATTCTTGTCCCCTTGTCCTTGTCCAAACGACAAAAATGCGTGGCTAATTTCGCAAGGGGGTTGCAATTAGCCGGCGCGTAGGCTGGCGGATGAATCTGGCACGCAGAGGCCGGTGGGAAACAGTTGCACAAAAAGAAAGAAAAAGAAAAAAAAAAAAAAAGAAAAAGAGAAAAAGAAAAAAAGAAAAGCGAGAAAAAGCGTGGGCACTTGAGACCTACTGGAAGCTCAGGGAAACCCACAGAAGAAGGGAGGGAAAACAGGCTGAAGGTGGAAGGAACGAAAAGGGAGAATAAGGGAAAGTGTAGTGAGTATGAGAGCTTGGGTACAATTACGACGAGAGTGGAAGGTAGGGATCGCGAATGAGATCGAACGGTGGGGATACGACGTGGGGATACGATCAACGATGTTGAACAGAGACGGCCAGTGCAATCTCTGCACGAGCAACGAGAACAAACGATAAACGCGAAGGGGAGAAGCAAGGGAGTAGGGGATAGAGGGAGTTGGCAAGCTTGATATACGGTGTACACGTTGGCCAGAGAGAGACAGAACGATCCTGGTCGCCTGGTATCGATCGTCGCGCTGAAAACTACCCCTCGAGTCGCGGAGGCGCAGTGTGCAAAACCGACCACGTACGAGTCGGTGGTGCTCGTGGTATTCGCGGTCCACGCGGATCTCTACGCTCTAGGCCCTTGGAGTTTTCATATTGCGCGTTCCTCGCGATTCCCACAGGCTGTGGAGCATCCACGGTACTGCGGCTCGGTCGGCCCTACCGGTCTAGTAAGGTTGTCGTAAGGACAGGTGCACAAGGTGAGACGTCTGCTCTATCGTTACATCTACATCTGTTAAGAATCCCTCGAAAGTTCGATCTATTTGTTATACTCGACACGCTGTTCTCCTGGCCCGTGTGTCTCGTATTTGCGGAAAGGGGACGAATTTTCTGTCGGATCCTGGAAGATCCGTCAGAGGTTTGATTTCTTGATCCTTTCCTCGTGAATTTTCGGCTCGTTGGCGATCATTCGATTCTAACTTTACTCGGGGGTGGTCGAGACTTTTGAAATTATTTCTTTGTATCTTTAAAGTTGATCCGTCGTACATTTTTACTCGGCAATGAGTGAAACAGAATATTTCGCATCTTCATCAACTCGAGTTTATCTTGAGAAACACCTTGAAAAATGAAGGAAGGATTTTTAATTAAGAAGGATAGAATGAATTTGATGTTTGTAACATTGAACAAAGATGAAGACGTAGAAGGGAGGCCAGCGCTGTCATGTCACCACCGGGTCAACTGGAAGAGAATTCGGCCCTATGCAATAACGTACGTTCGTATTATTCTTGATGTTGAACGTTAGCAGTCGTTATTAAGTACATAGGTGAATCCTTTTTTGCCTGGTGTGCAACCTTTGCCCTTATTCGTCTGATACTTGTTCTGTTCTCCTCGAGGAAGCGTGCTGCTTATTAAGAGGGACGGTACTCGTTAATTCTTCTTTATGAACGTGACACTCTATTTTTGGAGCCTTTACTCCGTGACGGAAAGACGTGTGCAAGAAACTCGCTAGAAGTAAAACGTATGATGTAATTTTCTATGAAAATACGCGTCACGGTTAGCGATGGGCTCGAGTAGCGTGTTCATCGATTAGATTTGAAGAGTCTTTAAGTATACTGGGGAAAATTTCTGTTCTTCACATTTGACGAATAGCCTCGTTATTATTTATCGTACTCCTTACAAAACTTATTTGCTAAACATCGGCAAGAAATTCATCAAAAGACTCACTTTGTCTGATTCTATTAATTTAATATTAAACTGTTCAATCGAAAAATTGAAACATCAATCGAAACATCATAAAATCCGTATCACACACGTGAACGAAACAGTTTTCATTACTATTATTTAATAATAATAGTATATTATTTGTATATTTTTTCAGTGAAGAATTTAATCTTCCACGCATTAACTCAATAAAAAATACATTAAATTTATCGTAGTATCTTGGAAAATGTGTTAATATTATTTGATTTTGTTTCAAGTTAGCAAAGGTATTTTTTCGCTCTCTTCTTTTGGAATTCCTTTCCAAAAAAGCTATATGACTTTGAATCTCGATCTTCGTACACGTATCTTTATAATTTCAAATCTGACGTAATTTTTTCATCGGGCAATGAGAAGCCCGATGATGATACCGTGTACACGCGTGTGTGAGATATCGGGAAGGATTAGCGTTGTACGTGTGCGACAGCGTTTATTACATCAGAAGTAAGTCAGGATGCTGGAAAACATGGTCGATCGATAACATTGAAAATCATCCGTCCGTGGATGGCCGGATCTGGCGAGCAGCCAACCGGCCAGTCATAAATTCAAACCCTTTCTCTCTTTGTTTTTCGAAAATTTGTTCCGATCGTTTCCCGACACACGCGTACATCGATTAACTCCCCCCCTCCCCCTCTGTTTTTTCTGCTTGCAGATTTTCTGCTGATTTCTGTCTAGAGGGAGGCTAGAAGTATCATCATCACCATGGCGTTCGCAGGGTTGAAGAAACAGATTAACAAAGCAAATCAGGTGAGTACTTGACATTATTATTTCGGTTCTTTGTTGTTATTGATTTTCAATGGAATTTGTAGACATTTTACCATTGTTTCGAAGCGTTTCTTTTCTTCTCGAAATTGAAATTTGACATGAATTTTATCTTTTTATCTTTTTTTCTTTTTTCAATCAATTTTTCTTCTCATGACATTTTACATCCCGTTGCTGTCGCGATCGGTGTTCGACTGTTGAAATTTTTATTTCGTTCCGCGTCGCCTCGTCATCGGTGACCTTTTGTCAACGCGAAACTTATTAAAAGCGTAATTTTCATGAAACGAGCAAGAGTACTTAATTTAATATCGCGGTGAAGTATTACGGGACAGAAAATTGAACGTAAACACGAAACGCGAAATTTAATACATTATAATTCAAATTCTACAGAAAATCTTTCTGTTTGTAATAAACGAATTGCCGCAAAGTGTAAATAGTCGAAAGTATTAACAATTCAGCGTAACGATAAATCAAAGCAAATAACAAGATGGAGATTTCGTTTGAGTAAAAGTTTTTTTTCCTAATAGTGCCTGAAATTCTGAAATGAATGATATCGGCCGGCTGGTTTATTTGGAAATATAAAGGGTAGGGAGTGGGAGGGAAGATGAAACTGCCAAGAATGTGGCACGATCGTTGCTTTTTCCTACGATTGAATATCTCGATGCAACTTTTTGACCCGGTTTTAAGCTTTCCCTCCGGCGGAAATCTCCAACTTCCAGCAGGAATCGCGTTAATTTGCTTCTCTGCCAGCCTTTTTCGATGGATTTTCAAGCCGACGAACAACGCTATTATGAAATATTGAGAAACTTTTGGATTTTTTTAATATGAATCGAAAAATTCATTAAAAAAGAAATCTAGAAAATAAATATCAGAGATAACTGATTCAGATATTATATACAATGCACTGTACTGAGTTAAGAAAAAAAAAAAAAGAAATTATGCGAAGAACTTGCATGTCGTCAAGAAGTAGACTTGTATTATACGGAATATATATTTTCTTGAAATATCTTCGTGAGCTTCACTCTCTCGAGCAGTGTCAAAAAATTAGTTGAATGGTGTGCTCCTTGTAAGTCGGTTTTCAGTGTCTTTTGTAATGTAATCACGGTATACTACGAGTACGAGATGCGAAGCCACGTTATCCTCGCCTACGCATGGTTAACTGACCGAGATTCACGGAGTTTTTTCGAGCTTGCCTCAAGCCACCGAGGAATAATCGTTTTCCCTTTGTAGTTTCCTTTGTAGCGCTGACTTTTACCGGGTCAGAATACGATTTCAATTGTATTTCAATTGCATTTCGACGAATCATTACGGAGAGTACTTGCACATCCTCGAGTGTCGTAAACGTCGAAGAGACAAGTAGAACGAATCGAGCTTAAATTAAATTTTGTCCAATCTCCCTCTTTTCTTCGAATCTTCAATAAAATATATATACCGGATACTTTTTTAACTAACCAAACGATTTTCAGTTAAACTGTGAATCATTGAAGTTGAACATCTCATTAAGTGATCTTTGCAACTGCAAGTGACACAATTTGCAATTGTCGAAAATGATGTGACAAGCTTGAGCGGCGAATACTTGCCGAAATGCACGCATCGTTCGCGGGTGATAATGATTATTCCGCATACGGTGCAACAGAGTTTCATCTTATATAATTATCGAACGAGGTGTAAATTGATCGTAATGCGGTAACCGCCGGCACGGATAGATTTTAAAATGCACTAGCGAGGTTTCAAATGCAGCTGCACTTCAATTTTAAATAATATTTGCAAAGTACCATTAACAATTTATTTTTACTCGGACGAATTGTTCATCTTTGTTTCCCAAATCTCTTCGTTCTGAGAGAAAGCAAGTACTCTCTCACGGAACGGAAATATTATTCACGATCAATTAGAATTTATTCGTGAGTTCGTAACGTCAGATTCATTTATTCTCATAATTTAATAGAAACGAGCACTTTACCCCAGAAATGATACGAACAACATAACAAACAATACGATAAATCAGCCTTGCAATGCAACTCGTAGCATCGTTCTTTTAATGGTTCATTTTAAACCGGTACCTTAAACTGCTTACCGTATCGTCCTTGTCGATAATTAGTTTTACTGTTATACATAGTTTTATCGTGAAACAATTTTGTGGTTTCATAGATACCATGCTCAGGTGATCAACGAAATATTTTATAAAATAGTAAGCTCAATAATAATAAAAAAAAAAACAACAACATTTGGCAAGAATATTATCAGCATATTTTTACATAGAAATATGTTAATTAATTTTTCACTTCTTTCTGACTTGTTTCGATTACTAATATTTTTTAATATCATCTATGTTTGAAGCAATTGTTAGTTTTTCAACTTTAATTTTTCTTTTTTTTTCTTTTTAAATCAGTTTTCTGTCGGGATAGACGGATCTGAATGATCCGATAGATTAAATATGTGCAATTCTCAACGCGGATCGAAACGTAATATTTGTTCTTCTCGTGCAACTCAATTTACCTGGTTTCGATGGTAATTTATATTTATTCTTTTCGTATAAACTCCCACCTTATCTACTTTCTTTCTACCATTTCGTTTACAATGATATTTCACTTATATTTGCGAAGAGATTCTCTCTTCATCGAGAGATATTAATAATGAATAAATATCTGAGATAATTTACTCGTGAATATCGATTTCTCCGCGTTTTATGCCATTACGTTCCACTCGAGTTTGATCCATCTTTCTTCAAGATTATCATTTTCATTTTTTTTCCAACGCACATCGTCAGATTTAATTCTTGACATTCTTAGTCACTGATTGTTTCGAATAATTTTGTTACACGAAATGAAATTAATTGCTGTATGATCTAAATACAGTAAATGTTATAGCAACTATATATTTACATAAGTAGAAGAAAAATGACAAAGTGAAACCAAACTGAATTTGTTACTATTCTCTAAACCACTTTTAACTACGAGTAATTCTGATTTTGTATCGATCGACGTTTTAACCATTAGCACCAGTGTTTTTGACCTGAGAAACAGGGGTCTCGTTCGCCTCAATGTGCCTTGAGTGGAACAATTAATTCTTATTTAGGCTGACACTTATTAAATTGAGATGAGAAATGTGTTCTGTCTCGTACACAGTTTTTCAAGCTTGGAAGAGAAACGTATTAAAATATGTGACCGAAGTGCAGAGTGTTCTGCGACGAGTGATATTTTTGATAAATGATATTCCGATATAATCATGCAAAAATTAAGAGAAAGTATGAAATAAAGCCTTACGATCAATTATGATTTGAAAATCAAATTCTAATTTATTGAAATTCGGGCATATTGTTTATTGCAATTTTTAAACACGCTTCGTACGAAATTCATTGTGAATCATTCATTTTCTAATTAAACCTCGAATGTATTTTGCACAAAATTGACTGACAATTATTTCAGTTTCTTCAATTCAATTTCAAAGAAGGTGCTGCAAATTTAACAAAAAAATCATGACGTAAATGAATTGTATAGGAACACCAGTGTTACATGAACTCTTTGTCTTTCGATGATTCCTGACAAATGAAATTCTACTGCACGTACTTCCTCATCCTGCGTCGTTGTATTCTCAATTGTAGTCACTAATAGAACACTCAACTTTCTGTGTCAAACGATTCAGTCTTTCTTAATTGCAAGGCAAATATTCATCGAAAAATTGATCATATCGCGAAATAAATGAACGTTGTTAGTCTGTTATATATATCGGGAGTAAGAGAGAACTTATTGACCGACGAACATTCCTCCATAAAGCAATGCAAATATCCGGGAGAGAAGTCTCTCCCGTGTATTTTATACGGGAACGAGATTAATTCAAGTTTGCCGGCTTTTCAAACGAATCCGGCAAGTGATACCAAAGTCGATATCAGCGACTTTCATTCCAATCGTAGAAGGACAATAACCGATTCGTGAAAATTTATATTCGCCGATTGTGAGAGCGTAGATTTATTTTTACCCCTTTGGAGTCTTCGAGGATGGAAGTTTGTAGCAGCACGTCTTTTTTAAGTGGAAAAAAAAAGAAAAAGAAAAATGAACAAAGTTATTCGTTCTTTCGTTTTATTGTCTGATCCTAGATGGAGAGAAAACTTGCAAAGTTTCATTCGTGTTGAAACTTCACCGATTAACAATCGAATGCTTGATTTAAAACTTTTTACTAATTGGATTCTGGAATTATAGAGGAATTAGAGGAATTAGAGGAATTATACAGATGAAAACTGGCGAAATCGTAAGCCGGTTTTTCTTCAACCTGAAAATAACTTGGAGTGTCGGTGATAATTAAAAAATTGTTTATTCAGGAAAGGAGATTAATATTTTAAGAGCTACTTGGTCCCCTCTCGTAAATTGTTCAATCAGCGGGATTGTGACATTAAGCAGATTGGAATGTAGCTTTCGTTTGCTATTGTCCCTTTACATTTCTCGTTTCTGAGAAACTGCGTAAGAATCGTGCAAGAGAATAACTTGTTATGAATAACATTAGCGCAAGTTGTGAAGATGTAGTTTACAATTTTGCGTTAAATAAAATAATCGACTGATTTGTAATTTGTAAAGCTTGTACTTACCCGTGCAGTTTAATTCAGTTTGTTGTCTGTTACGTAATCGAAAAATTGGTGGATTGTGACTTGTAAAATTTCAATTTCAGCCAATAACGTTGGTTCAGAAATGTTTCCAAGTGCCCGTTTGCATAACATTTACACTTGCTTTCTCCCACTATTGTTCCAATGTTTGTTATTTTCTCAACATGGCGCAATTCATGTTCGTAAGAAGTTTACACGAACTTGGGGAAAACTCGCATCGCAGTTTTCAAAATGGGAAGCGCACAAAACAAAATATTGCAATATACCGACGAGGATCGATTAAGGCGAGCGGGATTAAACGAGACAAACACTTCACGTTGCATGCGTCCGTTTAATATTTAAAAACTGTTAAAACGAAGTCACTTTATAATTTATATTTTTCCTCAATTGTAAATTATAAAATTATACGTGAAAAGTGACTCTGATAAAATGGCAAAACTCTAGTGTAAATAAAATGCAAGAGTTATCTCAGCAAAGATAGTGAAATATATCAAATTGCTCGCTTTCTTGAAAGGTATTATAACTATAAATATAAATATCATTTAAGAATCAGCCAATTTCGTAATTTAGAATTTTCTGTTTTAGTTTTAAAAATACGAGTAAAATCATTGTAGAAAAAATTTATATACGCTATATGTTTCAAAATTGTATGTAGCAAACTACATTTTGGTACATGGGCAAATATGCAGTGTAAACATAACGTAATTTTATCTTATCAAAAGTATTGCAGAAACTATTTCTTTTTCTATGGATACGCGTTTGGACAAGATTAAACATAACTTTCAATGATATATCTACGTAGTCATACTGAAAATTTCATTGCAAAAAATTTGTGATTATAATCTAATGGGAATATTCTAATGAATTTATTTAGATTTATTTACATTTAACATTTATGTAACATGTTTTCCTTGATCGTACCTACACGGTACACCTACGAATATCGACTCTTAGTAATACTTGTAATTTCTCACAGCTAGGGTATATGAGTTTAGACTTGTTTCGAACTTTGCTAATATACTCGTGATGGTCTCGTAACAGTTATAATGAAATTTCAAAATGTGTATCTCCTGTAAGACACGTCCAAGCATAGAAGACGATCCATGGAAGATGTCTGCAAGTATGATGCTTGAAAACGGGAATTTTCATGGTTCACCATTCGCGGGAGTATTTCATCGGCACGTGTAACGTCGGAAACATGATGACACAATCAAACCGCATAAATTTGAATCAAACGGCACGTGACATTGCAACTACCCACGGGATGTGGGTCAGATTTACTCTAGGACGACGTATAATCGGTAACGGTACGCTACCTATGTAGTATTTCTGCGTGTGGTGCCGCTCTACAAGTGGGTCACTGTTAAATATAGGTCACGGTCGTACGGGACCTTTCGTCAAACAATCGTGTTGCTTGAGTTTTACGCTTTTCAACCGATATCGACACATTGTTACCTCCCGTTTGTTACCTTTAATTCAACTATCAACCACTCGCCGCCGGAGGACGATTTCGAATTTATTTTTTAATTGCGAACGTTTAGCATGACAATGATATTGAAGATAAATTAAATTTTCAGTCAGCGGTGTCAATTTTAACATAAATATGGTGATATTGATAACTAATGAATGACATCATTCATTTTTATGGGCGTACAAAGTATTATAAGAACACAAATAGCAGGAAATCAAAGTACATGTGTAACGTGTAACACTCTCAATTATTTAACATTCTCGAGTTTATTGGAAAAAGCAAATGAAGATAATGTTGGGTGATAAGTGACTAAGAACGAGAAGATTTCGCGATGCGAAATTCCGTTGTTATTATGCAGGATGAATTACTTTCATTTCGCCGGCATTATGGATAATTCATCTCCCTTGAAAAAAAAAAGACGTACGATATTGCGCTCGCACAATTGCGAAAGGAATACGTAGTAATGTTTGCGATTCTCATTCATACATTCCTGGGCAATGTCTCGTTGAAATTACTCGTGTACGTCTGTTCCTGAATGAAAGGAATTAATCCGCCGTAATATATATTCTTTATTCATATATGAAAAGTAATAGAGGCAGGACAAGGAATGACAGAGCTTTATTGAGAGAATAGTTTACTACGTTAAATAAAAGAACAGGTTTCCGCTACGATACAGCGTTGAAGATTCTTTTTTTTTTTTACTCGAAATGAAACTAATTTATAAAATGATCAATTTTTAAACAGATACATTTAAAAGAAGTGACCGTGCCAGAGATATCCGCTCGTTTGTAGACCGGATATCACGGATAAACCGGAAACTGTTCCGTCGGGAAAAGAGAACATCGTAAAAATCTCGAACATACGTACAGACGTGTACTGATAGTCGATTGGTCAATGTTAATTAATTGCTCGTAAACCGAGATAATTTCGAAAGACGGAACGAGATTTCCTATGGCTGAGAAATATTGGTGGGTCAGAGGGCAAAGGATATAGCGCGGTAAGACGTTTGAAAAGGGGAGAAAATGCCAATGCCAGAAAAGATAGCCTCTCCGGATCAATAATATCCGTAGTCAATTGATCTAAAGTGATGTATACCTCTGAAATCTTGGCAACCAACATGAAGGAACTCTCGACTGATGTTCAACCATTTTTATTCGTGTAATTATCACCGCCAGTGATCAATTTTAAACAAGAATACCTGATACTTTGAATTCAACATTCAGCAATAAAGTTAAAGTTACGGATTCTAAGAAATATTTATTTTCAATCATTGATTAATTTTACGGTGCGTAATAACATTTTATTAATGACAGTTTAGTCCGTACAATTATAAATATAAATAGTTAAACACGAGAAATGTTTCTGATTAGTAGAGATAAGCTCTCATTACATCAAAAATGATAAAGCTTCTGTGAATAATATTAAAAAATTTTAAACAAATTACAGTTTGGGAGTTAAATCAAGTTTAACAGATCCTAAAGCATATTATTGAGGTTTTGAATATAGTTTGCGATGGATTATGATTTTAAATGTCATTAAGATCGTAATTATCGTTTGAAACTTGTTATTGCTTTAGAAATTCGTTTAACCAACTTATTCGGTCCGTTTATTTAAACTAATTTCTTAAAACGTAATTAGTGAAGAGAATATGAAAGAAAGCGTGAAAATTAAACCAGAAGTTATACTTATACCGGGATTAAAATGGTAGAAAATATTAGAAAAATTCTTCAATACTTTCTTCTTATGAGATGTGACTATTACAGTTGAGAAGATAATAAAAGTTTGTCAGTTTATTTGTTATGACATTTCACTTTTGAGTTGTGCAAGTCCAACTCAAGTTTAATTATGTAATTTTAATATTGTCATCTGCCTCTAATGAAACTTGTGTATTTTCAGTATATGACAGAGAAGATGGGTGGAGCGGAAGGAACCAAACTCGACGTCGACTTTATGGATATGGAGAGGGTGAGTACGCGTTTCTACATTTTAAAGGTTTCTGCAAGGTGTTTCTGTTGCGTCGCCTTTAACCTTCAATCGATCTTCTCGCCAATGAAACTTTCTTGATGAAATTTTCTCGCGTCTCTTTCGCCTCAAGTAAATGCAATCCCTGTTACTCGAAGAACAGTGAGAAATACCCGCGATTTAGGAAACAAGGAAATAAAGGCGGAGATCCAATAATGTATAATAGTGTAAACCGGTGTATACACGGTGATACAACTTTGATTGTAGAAAACGGATGTCACGTACGAGCTGGTGGAGGAGTTGCAAATGAAAACGAAAGAGTTTCTTCAGCCAAATCCAACGGCGAGAGCGAAGATGGCCGCGGTCAAGGGCATCAGTAAGCTCAGCGGTCAGGCGAAAGCCTCGACTTATCCTCAACCGGAAGGTGTTCTGGGCGATTGCATGCTTACTTATGGAAAGAAATTGGGAGAGGATAGCATTTTTGGTACGTTTGTTCAATTCATAAAATTGTACTTTAGACTATATCTGAACTAATTATGAAAGAATTAGATTGATGAGGTGCTCGAATTAGTATTTGCATTTTTCTGTACGTTACTTTAGGAATTGAAATCATTTAGTTTAGTTACGTTTCTCGTTTTATTTCATTGAACGAGAATGAGATTTTGAAGTAACGTTGTTTTAATTTATCCAGATGTCATGAACTCTCGAGCCGTTATTTGCGGTGCTAATGTCCAAGCTCTTATTGTATTTTCAGTACGTTAATTCAATTTACATGTTGAACTACTTCGAATTAATTCTCTAAAATAATACCTGCGTGTTATCCTATTAAAGAAGACGAACATAAAAGACTTTCGTACGTTTAATTCAAATGTTTTAAGTACTCGGACAATTTTACACGTTGGTAAATGTGATTCGCTTCTGCTAATTATTATTTAAACAAACTTACTTCACTTTCTATCGCTAAAAACTTTGTTTACCGATACTCTAACTTCCAGAGAACGTTTGCCTCCTCAGTTCATAACTTTCGTAACTGCACACTTAACGAAGAAACTAGTAAAGTAGATGCATGAATATGCATCTAAGCGCGAGCAAAGATTCGGCTCATTAATCTTTTTAAATTCCTGTGTTCGCAGCTCAGGCCCTGGTTGAAATGGGTGAGGCGATGAAACAAATGGCAGACGTGAAATATTCTCTGGACGACAACATTAAACAAAACTTCCTGGAGCCTCTGCACCATTTGCAGACCAAAGACCTGAAAGAAGTGATGGTAGGTTGGTTATTAAAAAAGTTGGTTTTTCTTTCTGGCTCGTCGAGTAGCCAGCGACTGTCCCAGTTTAAAGAATATACGACGAAATAGAAAGAAGAAAAGAGAGATAGAGAGGTGGCGCGTGTGTATTCGTGAATGGGAATTGATATACTCTTTTGTTTCCAGCATCACCGGAAAAAACTTCAGGGACGAAGGCTGGACTTCGATTGCAAGCGAAGACGTCAAGCGAAAGGTATACTTGGCCGCAAGTTGGCTTTATCACTCTCCGCGACGTTTATTGATTTATTTAAGCACAACACGTTGGAAGCGTATATGTTGCGTCCTTGTAACCAGCACGAAATCTCAATGCGTGTTGTTTACAATTATACACACGATAGCTCGTGAGATGTACGCATGAAACATTTTTACGACTATTCGATACTTTTATGAGCCGCTAAAAGTCGTGTGTACTAAAATCTAAAAATGAAATCTAAGATTGAAAAAGATACGTCTATCATGCGCGTGTTTTTCCTTCATTTTCAACTTTTTGTCTTGTTTCACAGGCATTCCATTCGCACGTTCTGCTGCATGTGCACTTTGTTCTAGATAAATTATAGTTGGTCAATGTTATCATTATAAGGACTTTCTATTTGTTTGATAGGATATTTTATCAAATTACCAGAGTGTTTCAAATCAAAATTCAAATTAAAATTTGGACTGCTATTTAAGGATTTATAACATAAGATGAAATATCCTGTACATTAAATTTAGTAGAATTTCTATCACAATTTTCTTCATCACGGATGATCTTAATACGTATAGAGTTCAATATTTATTTGCAATTGTTAACTGTTTTAGTTTAGTGCAAAAATATTTTATTTTCATTTGTTCGTCTGCGTTCTTAATAATTAGCAACTGGAAAAAGATCAGCCAGTCCTCATTTTGGAAGTCCAGCCAAATCTTCCTCGCCGTACACTGGTACGTGATCTCCTCGTGTGCAATAGTTATTGAACTCCTTATTTTGTTTTTGATTTTTTAAATTTTGTTGCTTTTTATAGAAATTTCTGGAAAAATCATAGCTTATAGCTCAACAGTTCAATTATTTCATTTTAAATTTATAAGCGTTGCTTAGATTCATAAACATTACTTAGATTGTATATGTTCTTTTAAAATAAATAAGTACGTAGATTATACCGTAGTAATTGTCCATTATTTCAGATAATAATATTAAAAATATTAATCACAACAGGTATTCACAAATGCATCGAAATACTGCGAATGTTGAATGCGTTATATCTATTTTTCTAATGGAACTTTAATATTTTTATTACAAATGCTTGCGTTTAGAGGAAGAAGGAATGTATACGACTAAATTTCTTAAACGGTTTAATTTTGCTAGCTTTTCTTAGCTTTCTCTATTGTTTCTATATTATATTATATATCAAACTTAGGCATTGAAGCAACCCAGTAGTGCAATTTTTAATATCTTCGCCGGCGCAAACTTTGCGAACAGGTTCTCACGTTTCAGACGACGAGATTCGTCAGGCTGAGGAGAAATTTGCAGAGAGTCTTCATTTGGCACAATTGGGCATGTTCAATCTTTTGGAGAATGATGTGAGTAAAAAATTAATTGGATATGTATCATTTTTCACTTTAACAAATCTTTATAGAAAAAGGTATCAAATTCTAACTTCATACATAGATTGAGCTAAAAATAATAAAAGCAACTCTTTTCAATTGTACGTGCACATAACGTGAGAATATTTTATTAATGCCTTTGCTTTATTTTTAGGTAGAACAAGTGGCACAGTTAGCGACATTCAGTGAAGGTCTTCTGGAGTATCATCAACAATGTACTGAGATTTTAAGAACACTAACGGAAACACTTTTGGAGAAGTATGTACAAGAAAATAGTGTAGGATATAAATTTTAACTAATAAATTGCATGATTTTGCAATTTTTATCTTTTTATCTTTATCTTAATATTTTTATCTTCAATTACAGGAAAGACGAAGCGGCAAACAAACCAAAAATGGAATTCGTGCCGAAGACATTGGCCGATTTACACGTCGATGCATTACCTACATCGGATGCTATGAACGGTGGGAACTTCTCTCTCCATGGTAAAACACATTTACACATACACATAAAGATAATGATTCTTGTGGGTGGATTGACTGTTTGTTTCTTGTTTTCCTCTGTCATGCAACTCTACGTGTCCTGCAACTAATACTATGTTGTCGTACTCTTTCCTGATTTAATTTCCTTCGTTATTACTCTAGCTGTCATATGGACAAATTAAATTTTTGTTATTTTTTGCATTCAAAGGAATATACTGTGATGGCGATTGATCTATTTTATCTTATCATTAATTCTCCAAGATCATAATAAAACTAACAAATTTAATAACAGAAATTTTCTTAAAATTTCGCATTTGATGATTAATATTGTATAATAGTTCTGGGTTCAGTGTTTCCGTTTTTTCAAATACAAAAAGGTTATCTTATTTTAGAATACATTACCTTAAATAAAGGCAAGCCATTACCTTAAATGCATTTTATTTTATTTGTTCAATAACTATATAACTTTTTTGTATTTTCAATACTTTGGGAGATAATTATACGTTTGGATTGTGACTCATGAAAATTGTTTCTACCACATATATTACACTGTTACATCTGACTGTTTTGTGTGTATACTCTCGTATACTTGAATGTCTGTCCTTCTGACACAATGTAGGGGCAAGTCGAGCCGGGTCTCCAATTCATGCGGATGGGAAGCGCTCGCAGCTCGAGCTATTTCCAGCCGGAAACCCGCCACAATCTGCCAATGGTAAATTTTGCATGGGGTTGATTTCTCCTACTGTAGGTTTCGATCGATTGATTAATTATTCAATTTCAATTCTATTGCTTTTCGTGCACCGCAAACAGGGCAAGAAAGTAATTACTGTTTTGCCTTTTGTGTAACTTCTATCAATGTATTTTAATTTAGCCACTTAACGAACATGCATGCTTATATAATGATTGTATATTTCTTTTTGTGTGACCTATCGTAGAATACTTTATTTTCTTTAATTTTATAAGATATAACGTTTCACAATAAGATTTAAACGTCAAGATCATTTTTGCAAATAAGAAAATATATATTTTTTTAAATTTATTTTTTAGTGCATATACAAGTTTTAGATGTTATTAAGTTATTTAAATATTAATGCGATTCAGCGTAATTATATCTATAGATATATATTTAATTTTCATTATATTTTGTTATGAAGATAAAATTCAAATTTTTAAGCTGCTGTTTAGATACTGTAGTGTTAAGGCTATTGTTACCGTAAGCCTAATGTTTTGTCGCATTGTTCATATTTGACACAATTCTAAGACTCTTGATGCTTTCCAGCTTCCCCCCTACCATCTCCAAGTAAATCACCAGCTAGGACTCCGATGACAAGACAGCCTTGCTGCACAGCTTTATACGATTTTGAGGCAGAGAATCCTGGAGAACTCAGTTTTAAAGTAAATATAACACAGTTTTTCATTTATCGGTTCTTTTTTCCTGTTCAATTTTATAAGAAATATATAGAAAACGTTTATAAAATAGAAATCTGCCTTTCGTTTAATAAATAGGACTTGTTTTTATTTTAAAGTATAATTTATGCAAATAACAATTATGTATGTATTTCAGGAGAACGATACCATCACTTTGACCAAGAAGATCGACGAAAACTGGTACGAAGGTAGCCTGAACGGTCGCACGGGTTACTTTCCAGTAACTTATGTTCAAGTTGTAGTGCCATTACCTTAAGAGAACGCGATGCGTTTCGAAACCAAAGACCCTGCATTCGTTCATCAGCGTTTATCACGAGAATTATCTTATGCTCCGATTAGCCTAAAAATCTCTCTTTCAAGACTACTCTCTTCTCTATTAAAATCACTTATTACGTTATGGTTCTCGCTTGTTCGAAACGGATGGATTCTCGAGTTCTATTCTATTCACTTGTTTATTTCTTTCCTCTTGTCCCCAGGAATAGTTCTATACGCATGTTAATGTACATATATAATGTTATAGTGTCTTTTATCGACGTAAGGACCTTCGCGCGTGCAGATACATATATATATATATATATATATATATAAGTATACATATATATATATATATGTATAAGTCATGTGTTATATATATGACTTACACTATTAAGTATGAATACATTAAGTACGAATACACGTATACACATACACAAGATATACATGTACACACACATCACATCTTCGATGGCAGTCCACTGTTAAGGGGATTCTTTTATCATTTTCTAACATTGTCTCATGTGTCATCAATCGAATATCCGTTAGTTTCTCACTAAAGTTTTATTGCACAAAGATGTCAGAGCGCCAAGACTGCATTGAAGTTTTTCAAAATACTTTATGCCTCAAGTATTTTCCCATTCATTCGATCAGCATACGCTCATTCAGTAGATATACAATTAAATGATATTGTTTATTAAGTGATGGTCGATCTGCTCGGAATCGAGTTTTCAGTTTTAAGTATTCGTATCACTCGATATATTAATCATTCATATAACGTTCGTGTCTTCATGTTGTATATTTACGATATATTTGTTATTTGTTTGTCATGTTTTCAATCACATTGTTCCTGATGTGAAGGAGAGAAAGAAAGAAAGAGAGGGAGAGAGAGAGAGAAAGAGAGAAAGAGAAACAGAGAGAAAGAGAGAGAGAATATGTTCATCGAAATCATGTCATCCATCTTGCGTTGGTCCGCACGGCGCAGCAAAAAAGAAATCATACGACTTGTATTATTGATATGTATTCGTACATTGTATAGTAATTTGTTTCCATTGTCCTGTCGTATATCTCGTATCGTTTGTCGTTCTTTTCATTCATTTAGATGACACCGAATAGAGAGTTAGGATTTAGTTTAAGCGATCTTCAAAATGGCGGCGAACCTCTTCCACGAAGTCGTCGATTAACATGATGAACAATTAGGGATATTTCGTGTTTTCCATTGTGATTGCTTCGAGATATAACATAGAATATTATTATATTAATTATATATTGCTGTCAATCAACGCTCCTAATTAATTTAAAACTTGTTAATTCTCTGCTCTCCTTGTACGTTATAGTTATTTGGAATCGTGTTATTTTAGGATTTTTAATTCTCAAGTATGACGTTTTTAGCGTATGAAATTGAATTGCTAGTAAAAGGTGAAACATTCGAAAGAAAATAGACTTTAATTTATTAAGTATTTTTGAAGATTGATATTTTAGTTTCTACCCTTCCTGGACTTTGTACGAGAGTTCAACCGCCAGAACAATGAAAGTAATTAAGGAACTTGGTTATTTGTTGCCATGTGGATTTTAGGTAAAAAAATCTTCAAACAAAATATTTGCTAAGTATAATATTATAATAATGTTTAGAATATATAACTTATTATATACATATATATATATACATATATTATATATATATGTATATATATATATATACATATATGTTGTCGATGACGGCGACAACGGTGATGACTACGACGATGGCATTATTATTATTATTATTATTGATACTCGCATATTTTTCCATTTACTGTTACGGTGAAAAACATTTATATGATGGAAAAACGTTCTTGGCCTTACCTTATATTTTGAATCGTTCCAATGCTAGTTTCGTATAGTTGGTATTTTATGGATTATCACGTCTCCTAAGAACAACGTTCCAACATGAGTTTTACGATTATAAATATTATTGGTAGACCACAGATGTTTATGCAATTACAGAGATATAAGAATTTCTTTTATCTTTTAATAATAATTTATATTATTGTATTAACTATGTTGTAGAACTTAAGATTCAAAGTTTATTGTCAGTAACGGGTACTGTTCATTTCTTTTTAAAGTTTTTTTAGTTCTCATGGAAAGGGAAAAGAAAAATCTATCCTCAAGAATTTTACTTCTTGAAATCTTAGGACTTAAAAATTGACGTGAGTTGAGTTGGAATGTTGTTCTGATGTTGTCCGTTAAAAATTCTCGAACGAAACTTAATGGATTGATTTGTCACGAGAACGAAAATCGTTCTGAGTTATAAGCTGGCATATTGGAACACTACAACTACTGCTACTGTCATCAACGTTCAGTCATTACGAAGATGAAATAGAGAAGGGAAAAAGGGAAAAACGAACAAGAAGAGACATTGAAATAAGTTTATCTGTTGCAATTTATCATACGTCGCATAAGAAAACTTTTTTCCGACAAAAATAAAATCGAAGTGTTATCGATGTTGTGCAATATTAAAAGTTTAACGTCACGCTGTTTTAAGTCAGTTGTCACGATCGCTGGATCAGTGTTTCTCAAAGGCACGATCGAAGAAAAAAAAGAAGGAAATAAATCTGACGGTAGTTAAATAAATTCATTCAGGTTAGACGTCAATGACCTTTATGGTCGAGTAAAAAGTGATCTTGTTGCGTGCTTCTTCTTTCGAGCAATAGAGGAACAAAACTCTCGTTCTTTGTGATTTTTGTCTTCGGCAGAGCGAAACGACGCGAAAGAACAATTGTAGCGACTAGGTGCCATACAGAGGATGTTTTCGTAATTGTAATTGTTGAAAATGTAACAACTGATAGCTACGAAACCACAGGTTGTGATAGCCTTACGTTCTTTCGAGCGTTAGCCGCTGCTAGAGGATTTCGTCAATTAATAAAAATACGAGAATTAGTGAGGCGTGAGTTTCATCCTCCAAGCGTTGTCGAGAATCGTTGAGAAATATATTGTTATATAATATCGTGTTTGAGAAGGTTGGGAGTCCTGTAACTTGCGTCCACTTGCAAACGATAGCAATATAAGTATCCTCCTGGAACGAGAGACATATCACCAATGTTATCTTTTTGCGGTTTGAGAAACACTGCGCTGGTACGTACGTTTATAAAAGAGTATCATGAGGGACTGATTCTCGTTGCGTGATAATTATTGTTGCCCCTCGCGGACCTGTAACAGCAATCTCTGTCAACTGGGAATTATAATACGATCGACGATCGTGGAGGAAAATAGGAGAACGAGATGAAACGATTTATGAATAATTAAAACAAAAAAAAAAAACAAATCGGTATCTTACTCTATAAATGTTGGCTATTGTTAAATGTTGAATATTGTTCTGCGGAGGGCTTGCCTCCTTTTTCGAACGATAGAATGCTCGAACTTTCAAATCTGCGATCGTCCATTTTGAAGAATTAATTTAATCTGCAATCGTATATTTTAGAGAATTACTTTAATCATTTTACGTAGATTGCGAATATTTATGCAGTTATAAGTTGTAGAAATTCATAGGCGCGAAATTATATAAAATATTCAGATGTAGCGAAACAAATCTTTACTTTGTTTCACTTTAGTTGTTTGCGTAAATATCCGCAATCTAATAATCGTTGTTATTCCTGTTTTTCTTTTTCTACTTTTTTTAATGCCGCCGGATAGGCTTTTTATACATACATATGTACGCATATGTTTGCTAGATTATATTTCTTATAGAAATATGTTTGTATTGTACGTAGGTGAGCTTACTATCAGGTTATTCTGAAAATTCGTAGCAAAAGTTAAGTGAGATTTAATTAGAGTTAGGATTGTTTATAATTTCCGAGTCTTTTTTTTTTGGAGAAATTTTTTGTATTTTCTTGGTGATGAGTTCCTTCAAGGTTTCTGTACAGTATTTCATTTCTTGCCTATGTCTTTCGAATAAATTTTATAAAGGGCACAATAAATAACGAAACTAATATATTCCACGAATAAGACAGAGATGAACATTCCACTTTTCTTGATTTTCTTTAGTATCTAACTAGGGGTGGTATTTTTCGGAACGTTTCATTATCTGGTGGAAATTCATAATAGAAACGCTACGAATTTTTCGAACAACCGAATGTTGTAAGTAGTGTATTACACATAGAGATTAAGTTACGTTTTCGAACGTACCTATGAATTCCGTTCGAAACGACAAGCTCTCCGCATTTTAATTGTAATCTAACTATTTCGGGGTCGGGCAGACGTCGAATCTATCGCTCCCCGCAGTCACTGAGCATCCTTGGTCTGGAAGAGTCGAATTGTAGACGTTAATTTTATTTCCTTCTGCCTTATATAGCTTAGATTTCTTTCGTTTTTCTACAACGTGAGGCTCTACTCTCTTTCTTTCGAATTTCTCGTGATTCTGGTCCACTTATATTTTGTAAGCATCAGAATATTTGGAATTCATCGAGAAATACGAAAGGAAGGGCAGATATCTTCTTTTGTTTTTGTTTTTGTGGTTTGAATCTTTGATCTCATTTCTGTTTTTCTTTTTTTAGTTGATTCGTTCGATTATTCTTGACAAAGTGCAAAGAGACGACCAGTGGATGCAACACAGTGATACTTTCAGACAATACATTACAATTAATTACACTTATATTAATAAATTAATCTATTATGATTATTGAACTCCGGTCGAAGAAGAATATATGACATGTACTCGATTTCGATCAATGCTAAATAATTATTATCACTAATTAAGAAATAAAGTGTGCTCTATGTCATGCTACCTTTGGTTTTCAATGATTTCTCAGGTTGTTAATTTTTCATATTTCTCTTACTTTATTCTATTATTTCATATTTCTTTATACTTTATTCTATCATTCCTAATTTCGTTCTATTTCATTTCATTCATATTTCAGGTCGAGAAGAAGAAAAGTGTCAGTCGTAAAGGGGAAGGAGGCTTGCTTATCGTTGAGAATATGTTTCTAGGCGTGATTCTGCAGATCATTTGCAGAGTTAACCAAGCCTGCGACATGATTTACCGGGTATAAAAGCTGCATCCATAATGCATGTCTGCCCTTCGGTGGACATAATTGTATACGATATTACCCGAGGGAGCACGGTTCTTCCCGGTAACAAGGCATACCATCAACTTAAAAAGAACCCTCATAAAGCATCCTCTCCACGTGGCTTCCACATGCTGGTTCGCGCCGCAAGATCGAGCCTCTATTCGCGTTCTACCGACTCACGTTATTACATGGTTACTGCAAACTTAGCTTTTTTTTTGAAGTTAAAAAAAAACTTTTTCATGCCCAATTACAGAGCCAGTTTCTTGTTATGGTCGCGGAATTTTTTTCATCAGTGTTTAGCTAGCTGAAAAATCTCGAGATTGATCCCTGGATATTTTAAAGTATTTAACTCCTGTGTGAAATGATAGGTAGGTACTTTGTCTATTTGGATTTTTTTTTTTTTAGATTATAATATTTCGTACGAAGTTTTCGTTGAAACTTGTAAAGAATTTTTATCAGAATCCAGATATTTCTTAAAAATAAATATAATTTAATCTCATGGAGAATTCCCATTTAATTTAGTACTTCGACGTCACATCCCCTTGTATTTCATTCATTGTTCCTCCTTTTTGAATTTAAAGAAATATTTGTTCGCTTTTCATTGGGGTGGAGGACGTTTTTCTTCGAACGAAAAGTCGAATTACTTTCTCGCAGATACAATACCCGTTGCTCGTTCGCATCTCGTAACAGGAGGGTCGTTTTTATTAATGCACGAGAGAGGGGGTACGTAAGCGGCTTATCTCCTGCAATTAAAATGTTTCTTTAAATACCCAGCTTGTCGACTTTATTGTAGACGACTGAAAGTTGTGTTTAAATCCTTGCTCGTTATACTGGCTCTCAATACGTTTTTTGCCTCTGCACGAGGGCTATAGTTAAAAATATTTCTCTATTCTCTTTCCTAATATATTCGGTGATTTAAAAGTTTTTTTTTATCACGATAAAACGTTCGTGATGTGATACGATATGCGTTTTTTTTTATAATGAAATGACAAAAAATAGTTGTTATACTTTTGTGTATATCTATTTCATACTTTAGCACTGAATGAACTTTTTCAGAATTTGCAAAGAATATGTATATCTGAGGAGATACGTGCGTGAAGAGCAACAGCACGATAGAAGAAGTTTTCAAGATAATAACGAAAGTTTTTAATATTTTGAGCTCGTGTAAGTCTTTAAGAAAAATTTATTTTATCAAATATAGACCATTAATTGATAACCAACGAGTATTACCCTTATTGTTGGAGAGGAAGCCATTCGAATCTCGTGAAGTGCCTCTATCGATTATAGTCGATCGCGAACAGGCAATATCAATAATAGGCATCGTTGAAGAAACACCGTCTGCGGCTAATGTTCCGGCAAATTGGCTTCGCGAACGGAGACACCATTGCCTCTCGGGAGGAATCTACAAGTACGAGTGTCTTTTCTCGCGCCTTCTCCCGCAACTACCTCACGTTCCGACAATACATACTGACGTACTACCATAAAGGGTCATCTAGACTCCGAAACCGGAAGTATTTGTAATAGGTAAGGGATTGTTTCATTTACGGACACGGGATGTTCGGTAGAACGTATTACAATCTATTATTACGTGTAAAAAAGGAGCTGAATCATCAAACAGTATTCTGTCCCTTACTGGAATGACGATGATCAGGCTATAAACTGTGTTTTCGCACGTAATTTGTATACATTTTAAATTTCGCATTTCCTATTTAATTTATTTTAATATCATAAATTGTATGCGTGATGTTTTTACAAGCCGGGAACGTTGATTCTTTTGAAAGCGTATTTAATTAAAATGGAATTAAAACGATTTAAATATTTCGGATTAATACAAAAATACAAGTATCTTCGTATTCATTACACGAAATATGAATAATAGTGAAATACGAGCATGGAATTAATTAAATTCAAAAATTCAAGCGATTAATCGTACTTTTTTAATTACTCGCATAAAAGTGAGCTTGAGAAAAGCTTCTTTCCATATGTATGCTCGCGTATATTGTATGAAAGGACGATCGAGTCCTTCTTATTTCTTTTGCCGGCAGAGAATAGCATCGTGAGTACCATATGTGGTCGAAATCTGAAATTTTGCTGACGATCGTCCAGGGACTACGAACTGTATCCGTTAAGGGTTTCTGCTCATTGGAGCGTTCTCGCGTAGTAGGCGGGAGTGTTCCCCGAGGATTTCACAGCCGGGATACATCCAACGACCAAGATTACACGGTGCATTCTACTATACACCAGTTTCTCCAGTAATTGAAAAAGATTTGTTTCCTCCTTACCAATCTAACGCAACTTTGCATTCGCGATTGCTTTCTATTTTCCATTTTCTGTTTTGCAATTTCATTTAATTTTGTTGTATGTTATTTCCAGGTTCCAGTGGTAGTTTGCTCTTGTTCTGCAATTTCACAAATCAGGAATGAAAGAAAACAAGTAAATAAATGAAGAAAAGCAACATCAATGTACACCAGTGATCAGAATTTTTATTGTTACTCGGATTACACATAGTGTTTCCACATGCTGCCGCCTACACTTGTTACTTTACCAACAATGCGTTTCGTACCATCTATCACGGCATTCTTTACAGCTGGATTGCATATATACATATACACCGGTAATCTACGAGATAAAAAGCAGTAGATATTACTTTCATCGAATGCCGTATCTCACGATACGACGTCACAATGCAGATTCTCCTCATTGACTAGAATATTTCATCTATAATTAATTTCCTACGTGAATTCATAGTTGAAGATCACGTGGGATAAACATGATAAATTTACTTTTAAGCAAGTCGAACTTTAGTTGAACTCAGTTTCAGAGTTTAAACAATAAAATTGCAATCATTTTGTTAAATCAATTGACTTATTTAATAGACGAGAAGAATCAGAGACGGGAGTTCTTCTTTATTTTTTATTTCACACTAGATGAATTTATCTTCGTACGAAATACGCGCGTATTTGGGCAAAGATCACAGCGCCAATGAAACGGCGAAGTGTGCAATTATAATCGATATAATCTTGATCTTGTGATCGATCTATCGTATTGACTTTACGTAGTCAGTTTTAGGCGCGAAACGAAGGAAGAAGGAGGAAGAAGGAGCTAGAGAAGAAGATCTAGCAATTATCAGGTAAAAATTATAATCAACGACCATTAATCTTGTTTTTTGCATTGTTAAATATGCCTACAATTTAAAGCAGCATTACTTGAAAGAGTTATAATTGCATGCAGTTCGATTCAATTACTAATTGCAGGTTAGAAATTAATATATATTTACATATAAATAAATATATAAATATATATAAATATGCGTAATTGTTTACGTGATACATGTTGCATTGTCTTTAATTATATTCTGTATTCATCACTTTAATTAATTCCATATATTAATGTATACTTTATATTGTAGGACATTCTTGGACATCTTGTTTCCATTGGTGTATGTTGCTGCCCTCATTTCATGAAATTCGTGGTGTGAATTTGTTGTGTAAGAGTTATTCTATTGTCAATTGTTGACCCAACTGGGCAATACTTCTTCCATTGTCATCATCTTGGCACGCATATCCATCCTGATGTTAATTAACGTACGTTTTCACTTAATAATCTTATTGATTGTTATATTTTGTTATATTAATTTTATCTGTTGCTTGTTTTTGCATAATTTGTGTTTTTTTACATATTTTTCAATATGTAAAAAAACGTTTCAATTGTGTAAAAAAGTTTCAATTTTCTTTTGAATTTAGGAGCAAGGGAAACTTTGAAATGTTAGGAGGTGCCATAAAATTAAAAAGAACGATTAATGATGAATATTGTAGCCCTCCATGAAGATACATGTAGTTCCCTGCTGCGTATCGTTTTGTCATTAAAATTTTGTTAAACAGACATTAATTTTTTATTGTTTCAAATTTCTATTAATTGACACTGCTTTTTTTACAGATTTCTTCAGCCTTCAGTTCTTCCGTGGGATTCGACGATTTTTATTTAATGTGAGGTTTCACTCTCTGGGTCACAATTACATCGATGACAACGTTCTTTGCATCTAATGGTAAGTCGCACTCATTTTTGTTCTTCTAGTTACTCAGTCAAGTCGTATTATGAAAAATTTGAATTAACAATGAACATAATGATCGCGGGCATTTATTACATTCGATAGTTAATATATATATATATACTTACGAATAATATACGAGTCGAAGACCTCGAAAGTTGTCGGGAGTTAGTTAAATTTTCAAGGTTCGACTGTATCTACAATGACATGTGTTTAATCTGAAAAGGGAAATTCGAAAACGCGAAAAATGTAACTTATTATGTTTTATCCCTGCGATCTTCGGTTTGAAAAGCAACGACGAAGAGAATCTGTCGGTATTTTCGTATGTATCTGCAGAAACACCCGCTCCTTAGATATTTTCACGATCTATGTATATCGGTGAAGCGATCGCAGCCATTCACTCGAGAGGCTAATAACCGTAAAGAGTATATTGCACAGCATATCGACTCGCGCTGAGAAGCCAATTTCAAGCTGCGTTAGCTTCTCTGTGTACTAAATAGAGTAATTATTACAATATAAAGAAATCCTCGAATGCACATTCGCATGTGCGTGGGTATGATATACCATACTTAACTCTGGAGCTTATTCGCGAGATCAAGTTGTGTCTCTCGTTCTACGACAAGAAACACTTCAGTTTCATGTTGTGAATAGATTAGATATGAATTAATTCCGTGCCTAAAGTATAGTTTTTATTGATTTTCCTGCAATTTAATTTTGAGGAAATCGTTCATACTAATTCTTGGGATAGCATAATTTCTATTATCCATTCTCTATCATCGTATTGGAAATTCGTGACTAACTGGATCTCTCTCATTTACACGCGTACGTACAGTTAAATCATTCTCAAATTTCATTGCAAAGGGTGTTGCAATACGATCGATTCTCTATGTGCATAAAACTTTGGATGGTTATATGGAGATTCGCTATACGAAGAATCGAAAATAAAATATCTTTCTAGATATACAAGTTTTGAGCGAAATTCTTTATGTATATATGTATATGTATACCGTGGAAATTAGTTACATGAATATTTATAATAGTGTTTCCAGTGCGGGCGTAATTAATCTACAAAATTAATTATGAGCGTAAGAACGAGAACAACGATCGACGTCTCTCCTTTTTTTTTTTCTTCATTTTCTTTTCGTATCTTCGTGCCGTTTCGAGAGTTCGCTGAATAATAAAAAATACGTAACATTTTATCCACATTACTCGATTAAGACTAGTTTTCATTGCTACGTCTCGCGACGAAAATCGAACGTCTCGATCGCGTGGAAGATCGCGTCGATGGAAAAATCGAGGGGTTGCAAATTAAAACAATTAAAACAGGGGTTTCCATTAGCTTTAGCTTCTTCGTGCGATAATTATCAAGTAACAGTATGAATGTTGCACAAATTGTTAAATTATATAAATTATATAAATTATATAAATTATACGGCAGAAATTTCCTAGCCCAGAAGAATCAAAAAGAAAAAAAGGAGAAAGAATAAAATAAAAGAAGAGCCAGAGAGAGATCAATGCGCTTTAAACTAATTGAAATTCACTGAATCCGAAACTGAATGCCGACGGAGACCCCTAATTTACAGTGTCTTTTTGAATTACTCTCTACCTCGTTCTCCCCCCCCACCCCTCTCTTTTCTTCTTTTTCTTCCCGTCGTTTCTCCCTCTTTGTCTTTCAGCCCTCACTTCCCTCCACCTCTTTCCATCTATCCTCTTTCAGCTGCTACTGCATCTCGTGTCGATTAATTAGTGGGTGCAGACGGGCTATGAATCTGGCTGTAAAATATTCCTCGCGGATGGCAAGCGGAACAATCCGTGCCCGTTCTCTCGGTCGGCTCGGTTCCTGCAATCATCATTGTTGAAAATTAACAAAATTCCGCTCGGTGTGCAGGGTCAAATCAAAGGAAACAAACAAAATCGAAAAACCGTTTCATTTATTCATTTAAATTGAATGAGTAATGAACCGCGCGGATGGTGCCCGGCGAAATTGAAAAGTTAGTCGAGCACGGTGCGCGCGATTAAAGGTGAGCTGTTTCGATCGGTTCCGTGATATTGATTGGTATTTCTTCTTCCTTTTTCTTTTTTTTTTCTTGTCTATAAAAAATTTAATACAATCGAGAAGAATGATTGCAACTTTTGGCAAATTAGAGATGGTATTGTCAGTCGGTGCTTCTTACCGAATTAAATTGTCGTGTTAGAATCTTCCTGCTAGATCTTAAAGTAAAAGTCCGATTATTTCGATATAAATTCGATGTGAATGTTTAAAAAAAAAATTTATAGGAAATCGATATAACGGAGAGACGCCTTTTTCGCTAGGAAGTCTACGTTAGTCAAAGTATTTTCGTTCATTATCGACGATGTCATGTTTGCATTCGCAAATAAGGTACATCGATTATCTTGTTATTTTCGGCTTATGGCTGTTTTCAATGCCGATGGCTTGATTCCCGTTCCGACTGAAGCATTACGTGCATTCGTATAAGTAAACGTGTACGCAATGCGCACACAGTTTTCATTGATTGTGCCTGTACGTTCAGATTTTTCTGTATTTACACGTTAGTATCGAATCACTGTAAAGGAATAGATGTACTTTAGAAAATCTGAAATAGATATATTTTAAAATTAATTCCCATAATTTACATCTAATTCTTTGATAAAATATATAAACGAAAACTTGTGTTTCCGACATTTCGTATAAGTTTCGTACTACAAATTTCGTTGCGCGTCAGTAGTGCATTTTTGTGCCAGGTCAGGTCGTTGTTGCAACAAACGAACGCAGGGGATTCCGCTGTATTTAGAAACTCCCGTAAAATCGGGAAAGAAATATGTTTCGAGGGGGAAGGAAAAGTTAAACTCGATCGTACTCGTGCCATACTTGAACCGGAGGAGCGGAAGTGCGCAAGCGTCATCGGAAATCACGCCTCCTCGTCGAGAGAGGAGTTCACCCTCAACCCCTTTTCGCGTTATTACCAACTCCAAGATCCACCTCCGCGTCTGATATCGGAGGCAACCCTCCATTCTCAGTTAACACTCCGGTCGCGACTAATTACTCTAATTAATTGAAACTCCCGATCTTCCCATGGACCACTCGTGCCGCGCTAATTACTAATTGCTAATAATAGCACGGTCCAAAATACTGAACAGATTAAACCTGTTTATCAAAGCGACGTTTACCATTTCTGTGTTACTTAGTTGCCGAATGGGTAATTATTTCCCAGAATGTTCTCCAAATGACCATAGTTAGTGACCCATTGTGAGTGATTTCGTTACCGTACTTGACTCGTACAGCTGATTAGAAATAGCCTCGATAGGTGTAAATGATAATAACTTCTGAGAAGACGTCGTGGACGTTTCCAATTCAGAATTCAAATTGTACGACTTTCGTACAGACTTTCTCTTACGGAACATACGTTGCAGATTGGGAAAGTTGTATAATTGAAAATCATCGCGTTACCTTTTATTACGTTAAGATGCCGGTAAAAGTTATTGCCTTGCCAGGTGTCAGGACTTCTTGCGGGTTGAAGTTCCGGTTTAACGTCACGCATAGCTGCTGCCTCCTCTGCTATCTTTTCAGCTTCTCGCTCCTAAAACAGAATCGATCGCGCATTTTAGTTTAGTAGCACGTGGCAGCTATATATTTATAAAAAAAAAGTGATCGAATATCTTCATAAGCTACCACGTGTGTGTGATATAAAATTATTCTCTTCGACATTCGAACGTGCAACAAGATTTATCATTCATTTATCTTTCCATCGTTCGAGAGGGTTAACCACTACAACCATTGTCTAAAAATCGAGGAACGATGGTTAACTTCCGTCCGCGTGTGGCGTCCGCCTTTTTCTTTTTTTCTCTCTCCCACCCCCTTTAATGACAAGTGAACTGAATGGAATAAGGACGGCTAACATGACTATCCAATCATCATGAACGACCACTCAGTTATGCAACGATGGCCACAATCCTGTTGATGTGTTGTAACCAACGTCGGTTTACTCGACGATCTATAATCTAAACGCGGCTACCTATACAAGCGTGGGACGTGGTACTTTATTTAATGTTTCCGCCGATAGCAATCGTCAAATTACTTAAATTAATTTAATCCCTCGGCTCGGCGCCGATCGATTCGCCTGAATGATTCCCATTTCCGCAGGTTCACGCATCCGCTTTGTCATACGCATTGCCATTTTACGCGTTCCTCCAGAGTTTTATCAGATTACTTGAATTATACGAATATTTGTAAGCAACGAGTGGAATAGTAATTCGCTGGCACAGAACGACAACATGGTCGAAGGCTGTTAAAAAATGCATTCTCGCGTGTCGAATAGCTGACGTTCTTAGTTCCTCGTCACGAAACTAACAGAAGCTCGGGACATACGTTGATTTTTAAATAATGTCGCGCGCGGCTGTTTCGTGGAATTGATTTAATCGCTGAATCTTATCGGAAAAATCTCCGAGGCGTAATGTGTCGCAAGCAAACCTTGTCGCATAAAATTCACGAGTGTCAATCTCTCCGTCTAACTAATCGGCTATTAATTGCACGGTTCACTTAAATAAGGTAATCGATTAGGAAATGAATTCTCTTTGTGTATTTAATTGTTGCTGCGATAGATACAGGTTCTGTTAAATCTCGCAGTTTTCATTTGTTTTCTAATAAAATCAGAATCCAAACAGACACAAAACATAACCGCGAATAAATTGACGTACCGACGTAGCATTAAATAAATTGACTGAAATTATCTGATATTATCTGTTACGTGCTGTTAAAAAGTAGAAGAGACTAATAAAATAAAAATAAACGGCGCACACGCGACGTGGAGAAACGAACGATCCGTAATTTTAATTGCAATTAATATTTATTATATCTCTGCACGCTCGAATCTCTATTTGTAGCTACCATAAAAACAATGAAATATCGATTTACCTTATACGATGCGATATTGTGTGTATTAAATGAAGATCGTAAAATTGCAGGAGAAACAACAAAATTTATGACAGCTGATATTAAAAGCTTTAAATGAACTGTACCCGTGTGTCGACGCGACTGTGTATGATCAATTAATTTTAATCAGTTAATATTTCACATTTGTTAGCGCCGTTTCTCTTTTACGAGTTGAAGAGGTTAATAATAATAAAGCTCTATCACAATGTCGAAATAAAATGTGCGTAATCCCAGCCACTCGAGACATTTATTAATGTTGCACTTTCAAGCTCCCAGTTTCATTCTGTAAAATACTTGATTTTGTATGCTGTGTATACAACTCAAAGGGAGACAGATTCTCTTTCGCTTGCACGACTCAAATTATGAAAGATATCCTATCTTCAAAGTATCTTTAATACGAGCAAAAGTTGTAGGAAATTTTGTTAGACGTTTAGAATCGACTCCAAATTGTTCTTGAAGAGACGTAACACAAAGTTGGCGAATTACTTTGAAATTTTCGTCGAACGCTAAATCTAAATATGTAGAATCGAGCAGTGATTCCGTGCACTTTCGCGGTTCCCGATTTCTCACAAACGCAGTAAATATCCGCATACACAATTGTTCTAATACCAATTAGACGGTAGAAATTACGTTGCCAGATGTGGAAATTACGTTGGTGGATTCACACGCGTGAATTTCGCGGTAGCGCCTAGTGTCGCGAGAATCGTCGCTCGAAAACGAGAACGCTGTTTGGCGCGCGTCGCGGTAATCGCAGAGATGCACGATTCGAGATATCGAACGGGTAAAACCGATTGCAAAGCGTGACGCCTCCATCAGCCTCTAATGAAATATTCAGCCCGGCTGTAGAACGATTATGTTGTCACGTAACGCCGCTGCGGGAGCCACGCCGATTACATTTACTTTGTGACCCGCGAGAAATTGGTCACCGCTGTCTGTTAACAACCTTCATATCGCCGTTAATGCACGATCCGCGGTGTCTATATGCCATTGAGAAATTGTGCGGGAAATTTGAAAAGATCAAAAAAGACGATCATCTGAAATAACGAAGATGTAAAAGTCAGAGAGACGACCATAAATGAAACAAATGTATGAAAATATTTTACCCATTCAAGTTTCAATTTCTCATTCGAAATTTCTTCGGTACATTTTAGGTTGTCCAATCTTACAAAAA
>NW_025110243.1:37915-40173 GCF_011392965.1 Frieseomelitta varia
AAAAAAAAAAAAAAAAAAAGAAAAAAGAAAGGAACGAATAGAAGGTATAATAAATAAAAAGAAGTTACGGGGTGTGCTTTGAAGCGACGTCTATCGATTAAAATCTACCCTTTCTAATGTTTCGACTCGTTGAATTATTTCACAATAGATAAATCGACCCTCTTATGCCCCTGGTGCGTCTCGTCAAGCTCCTCTGTACACAAAACGTAATTACTTGAAATCCCAAACACCATGAAAATTTTATCTGCACCTTGCTCTTCCCGGCCCGTTGTAGCACGGCGACCGACAAACGACAAAATGGAATTAACTTTGGAAAAAGTTCAATAAAGAAAAGAATTTGGTATTATATTTTATACTATATTCTTGAAAATTGTCTCTTGTAAAAGGAATTGAATAAAGCACCGAAACAAACCGAACGCGTAACAATAACAACGCGTAACGATCAATCGTGAAATTATGCGTGACTTTCGCACGATGGTGCAACGACACAGAGTTTGATAGCATCGTGATCGATGAAAAGCACGGTTTGGAAATGCTTGTGCCAACGAACAGGTGTTCGATGGTGTAAGATACCACATGCATCTTCACAATCGGCACATATGTTGCTCATAACATCCGTGCAACCTCGTTGCATGCGCAAACAAATCCGAATGGTGTACTGGTTTTTCGTAACCGATCGATTCGTCACGACGAACTGGTGGCTTTCAACCCCGTATGTCTCGTGATCAATGGAAATTATTGATCAAAAAATAGTAGAGTAAATATGATAAACGCGATATCTTGCCTCTGTATACTTTCGGTACGCTTCCCACGTACGAAACGGATGATAAATAACTCCGTTTTATCACCGTAAGAGGCGCGCATTGAAGACGCAACAAATGACATGATACTTTATTTTTTTTTTTCTTGAACTTCCTTGCACGTTCTCGCGTAACCCCTTGGGTAAATTGTCCGAATGATAGATCTCGGACAAGGAACAAAGGGCGAGGTTTAGGAAAGGCAACGAATTTTAGCAGATTACCCGATTATTATATCGCTTGTACGTGATACGCGTATGTAGGTACTACCGATGGTAGATCAGGGTAAAAAAAGATTTGGATGAAACAACGAAAAACTACCTTGATAGGTATTTTAAAGAATCGGAGATACTTTCAAAATATTTTTAATACTCTGAAAAATGTCAAAAAATATCAGGGAACATAAGTGCTACTTGTCTCGCATAATTTCATTTTAATCTCATTATTCTCGAACTGACGTCTCTTTCGTAATTACTGACAACACTCTACAGGACACTTGAGACCTACCGAAGGATCTTTATCCTAAGAAAGACGAAGAACGCAACAATACTCAAATTCTTATTAACAGGGGAGGGTAGGCAAGCGTCAGAGGCCAATTTTAGGAATATTCCGCGAACTTCATCGTGTTAATTTATAAAGATAATTTATGTCATTGGTGATAGGGTAAAGAATAGATAGAATTTAGAACTTTGAAGATTTCATCAGACAACAACTGCACAAACAGTCGTAGTATTCGATTATTTGTCATAGTGTTTGACGAAACACGAATTTGCAAACAGATGTCCGCAGTCTGCTTATAAATCACGAGGAAGAGAACAAATCTACGAATTGGCCATACCGATCTGTCTAACCTAACGGCAATGTCAGAATGCCGAAACATAGAAAGACACCAGTTGAGAATCCCCCTCTCGCGGGGATGAGTTCCGCGTTCTCCCATTTGTAACTCCGTTCAACCGGAGCAAAGTAGGTAGAAATCCTTTCCCGCCCCCATCATCGGAGCCCAGCCTCGCTTATACATCCCTACCAGCCTTTCTGCCTCGTCTCCACCCTTGCTCGCAACGCTTTACACGGAGTTGAGGCCCATCGGCATTGCCAGACCGAAAACCCGACACGCTCGTCTGCCCCTGTACCAGCAGCCCATCCTCGCGTTATGGCTCGCTCAATTGTTTCAGCCCCGTTGATCCAATAAAGGATTACGGAGAAACAATCGTAGCGTGCGCCAACATCCCCCTCGTTCCACCTTTCCTCCACCTCTTTCGCCCTGTTTTCCTCCTCCACCTCCTCCTCCTACTCTCTCTTTCTCTCTATCTCTTTCTCTCACTCTGTGCATTGGTTGTCCGTTTCTGTACAGGCATGGATTTTTGTTAGCCCAATGAATGTAAGAGGCAAAAGTTTCCAGTGGATATATGGATATGCAAAGGGAGGTGTGTTTGTTTTTTTTTTTTTTTTTTTTTTTTTAGG
>NW_025110243.1:40183-71542 GCF_011392965.1 Frieseomelitta varia
TTATCTCTTTTTTTCTGCTTTTCTTTTTTTTTGTTTTGTTTTTTTTTTTTCTTACACGCGCGGGGGGGTGTTTTTTTTTTTTTTTTTTTTTTTTTTAGGGACTCGAATTGATTGTCGCGCGCAATCAAATTGCGTGTCAGTCTGTAGTACTACAAAGCAGTTTTTGCGTAGGAGCAGGACTGCCTGTTCGATGAAATTCTCATCTAACTACGAAGGATTTAATTGATTTGATACAGACGGCGATTAAGAAGGATGTTGCGTTAGATTTTTGCTAAAGGGTTGGTTTAGGGGATCGTTCTAGATTTGAGATTCAGAGAAACTTAAATTTGACGTGGAGGATCTTTAAACAATAATTTTCCACCAATATCGAAACTCTAAAATTTTCAATTAATTTTTAAGTGTTTTCTAATATTTTAAACAAAATCTCTGTCGCCCCTCCCCCAAAGTTTTGTATATTCTTCGAAAGAAAAGAGACCGTCAGGAAGAATAAAAAGCACGATAAAAAAAAGAAAAGAAAAGCGTAGATATGTCGAGGTGGTCGGTGAAATGATGGAGGAATCTTTCTCTCCAGGGGGTTAAAATAATGGGATGTAAGTGCGATTTGTACAAGTTCGGATCGGGGATGCGAGCCACTCGTCGCGTGCAAAGTTAGTACGCAATCGTGTTAGTCGAATCACTTCCAGTCGGCCGATCTTGACCAAATTCATAGCGTGTTGTGGAATTATACCGGGGAATTGATTATGCTCTGCCTATAATGTCGGCTTTATTCGAGAGCGTTGTTCGACCGATCTCGCGCCATCCGGATTCCCTTGCGCCGCGTTACTTCTGTTTCGTTTGAGCAGTTTTTTCATTTCATCCACTCGTCGTTTCATCCAATTTTCCTATTATTAGCGTTTTGCTTAAGTTTCTTTTCGAAGTATCTTTCAGCGATTTTCTTCATTTTTGTTTATCTCGACGATGAGAAAAAAATTCAATTTTTCGATTTATGTCGATATTTTCTTGATGAAAAGATTTTGTTAAAATGTTCTCAGAATGACACAAACTTCGAGAAATGTCTGAATTTATTAATTTAACATCTACTGTATCAAGAACTTCACGTGAAGTACAATGGGAATTTCCAAGCATGATAAAAATCGTATTAAGGAACATCTTCATAAATTGCTGTAGGAACATTGGATGGACGTATTAATCAGACAAAACGTCACGAGCGATCATTTTTTATGCAAATGTGAGTTGGTCATGACAGATCTGTCGTTACATGTCGGCGCAAAACACAGCCCTCATTAGAAGTAAGAGTAAATTAAATGATTAATAGCCCGGCATGAATTTTTACCCGAAGAAAAATATTTCTCTTCTTTCAGCAAATACTTCTTCGTTAATTTTGCCCGATGAAAGGTGTCTTTCATACATAACAGGCAAGCGTTTAATTTCACAAGAAAAATGGAAAATTAAAATTACAGGAGACAAATTGTTCTTCAAGTTTCAATATCATGCTCAAAAAAGAGGGCGGCATAATTAGCATAGAATATCTCCATACCTGAATAATAATCTTCTCTTCTGATATAATGTATCATAAAAAATTATGAAAATGAATCGGCTGCGAAAGACGAGGATGATATTTGAATTTGTGGAACGTAATATGTAAATGCGAATTACGCGGACGTGGTGGCCGGCTTATCGTGGCGGAACATTATTTGTAGATTCTCAATTTTCGCGTGCGAGTTGTGAAATAATTTTTTCCTAAAACTCTCTCTTATTCAGACAGCTGTACTGTGAACACAGCACCGCCGGTTAACGAGTTTCATCCTCGATGCACCAAAAAATTTCGTCGCCTTTTCATCCGATGGTCCGTTTAAAACATGCACGACAGCATTTTTATTTTTCGACGTGGTTCAATACCGCCGGATCATGTTTTTTACATACCAGTCGTCAACTTCCAATCGGTTCGAGCCTAGTGGAATGGAAAATTCGAAAGAACGGGGATTGTGCTGCGGGGGCAAGACACAGCCGATCTTTTGACTTTGTTTTTTTAAATTTACTATACGTTTCTTGAAGTCTAGATATTTTCAAGATTTTATATACATAACGTATATTATGTAACTTGTTATTGTGGGAAATGTAGATTTTTATAAATTCATATTGCTCGAAAGGTAATAGTAATTTTACTTCGGATATTAAAAGAATAACTTTTGTTCTAAATTGGGGTAGAATCTGAAATTATTACAATTTCTACAACGTACATATACCGAGTAACTTCTGCGAGTTAGTCTGACGGCGGACGGTCTCTATTTCCTTTGGGGCTGTCTGCCCGGTAGACGGTCTTTATTCCCTTACGTTCTACAGAAACACATTTTTACACGGATACGCGAATGAAAATAAATATATATGTGATAAAGTTCAGCATCTAGAGAGACGTGTATATAAAATCTTCGCATTACATACAATCTGGTATGTATTTCATACCATTTACGTTTACCAGAAGGACGGGGAAGGGCGAAGATTTCGAAACGAAACGAAGAAAAGGAGAGGAAACAACGGGACGCGCTCCTTTGAGAGAATCTTATTCGTGATAAAAAAGGAAAAAGAGGAAAAGAAAGAAAAAGGAAAAGTAGTACTCAGCACTGGGACACGTGGCATGCAATTACACGAGTCGCTTTCACGAAACGAAGCTACATTATCGTCGGTCTAATGCGATTTGCGCGAGATGCCCGCGGAGAAATGTCATCGTGGGACGAAACGAAGGTCCGCTATGGAAGTTGTGGGCGGTGACTGTTGATTTAATTATAATCGTCAGCTCCGCCCAGTACCCTCCGATTCAACCCGACTTCCACCCTTTATTTGCCTCTCTGCTCTCGTTCACCCGGGTGTTTCTGCCTTTTCCCTTTCTCGCTTCCAAATGTTTTCACCGGAAGTCTTTATCTTTTTAGCGCGTCGGTTCTCGTTTAAATGGGGAAGGGAAGTGTCGCGATTAACTTCTCATCGCGATGGTTAATTTGCATTAAAAGTAGGTATATAGTATAATTTAGCAAGAGTACTTAGCGCCGGTTTCGTGAGATGATTTTCAGCGGGAGGTTTATTTAATTCTGATGTTACCTCGGCAGAGGAAGATTCTTTCTCAACGCGATATAATCGTACGATATATGATAGTTAACAGGTGAAAATTTTTAACAAATCAGAGATTTAAAAATTTAATCCAAGAATGATTTGCAATATTGACTCCTCGAAATTCAAAGAATATATAGAGAGATCTTAAATTAAGCGACAGTCGTTAATGGTCAGTGTTTAGCATATACAATGAATTAATTTCGCAGTTGCACTACACCCTTCGTAGATGCGCGTGACGAATGATTTTAAATGGATGTAAAACGATATTCCACGGGTAGGTAGATACTTTCGTATCGAGTGAAATGTTACCGGGTTAGCTTTCTTAAAAAGATTCTCTCATACAGATATACAACGCGTAGATGTGCATACATATATTCGCGCGACATAGTCAATTTAATCACAGAGTCCCGAAGGGTTTCGCTGTATTATAAGGTCAAGCGTTGGCATTTCGTCTCCAAGGGAGGGGCGAGGCTTTGATGGTGCTGAACGAGATCGTTAAAAATGCCAGCTGGACTTTCTTAATTAATGTTTGTCGTTCGTCGAGAGATGAGACCGAGGATGACGATTCGAAAGAAGTTTCGAAGTCGAGAATGTTCAGGAGAGTGAGACACAGAGGTGGTCACGTAGCAAGACGAATTCGAAAAGAAGCTTTTATAAATGTCGGTGTCCCTTCGAAAATCTAATGGCTCTCCAGACGGTCGAAGCGCAATTAAAAGTTGCGGTCGAAACTAACTAAACCAGCCGGAGTTTGATTTAAACGTTTCTGGCTCCCCCTTTGCTCTTCCTCCCTTTTCTACGTGACGCCGTTTAATTGCATTTAAATGGATGTTGGAGAAGGTCTGCGAGAGTGTCTTGGTGTCTTCCTCTCTAACGAAAACCCGATGCGAGGAGGAGAATTGACATGAGCTCGGGACGTTCGTTAATCGTGATCGACCAAAGGAATCTTAATTGACCAGAGGAACATCGCGACGCGATAATCGCCCGGTCCTTATTTCGTCCGCGTTCGAATACATTAAACGTTTCCTCGCTTCACTTTTATCCTCATTACTGTCTCTGAATGGAGCCCATTGCCACAGACTTGGGGAAGAAAAAAAAAAAAAAAAAAAAGAAGAAAGAAAAGAAAGAAATTACGTACCCTTCTCCTTCGGAGTAGTCACATTTCGTTTGGAAATTTACATCCTCAGTGTCCTCTCTTTTAACTTTTAATTGCAGACTGTCGGACATTATGAATCTTTAGCTTCGAGCGAGTGAGAAATTTTTGGAGGAAAGAACGATTTTATAGATCAATAGGTTACACTCGAACTTCGATTTTTATCCGAGACACACTCTTGTCAAACACACTCAACAATTTCGTTGTAATTTCATCGAACTATCGATAGAAAAATTTCAAAACCAATTCACGCTAACAGTGTATGCACAACAAACGTACTGACCTAACCGTACAGTGATTTCGTGGCGAAAATGAAAATACCAAATCCCCGTGCAGATTCCTTTCCTCGGCCGATCCGTCCAACCGAGAAATAACTGCAAATAACGTTCGGGGATTACTTAGTTACCGTGATACACTTGTAGCCCCGGCTATGTGTCGTGCACGATGCAGTAACTGGGTTTTCCACTTCTCCTCTTGTCCGTGTACTCTTTGTGACTGATGTGTTTGTGGCTAAGTACGTGTACCGAACGTGTACACATACGTTCTCGATGTCGTCGAGATGAGAACGAGAGGAAGGGAGGGAGAGATTTTGGTGAGTCTCTTCACAAAGTACGGATCTGTCCCACTCGACACCAACAAGGGGGGAATTGAAAAGCTGCCTGGCAATCCGGATAGCTTATCCCGGTCGAACCCTAACCTTCCTATTTCTGTCTCTGTTTTCTTTTTCTTCTTCTCTTTTTTTTTTTTTACGTCTTTCTCTCTGCCACTCGTTCCACTGGACCCCTCATTTAACTCTTCCGGATAATTATTGCTAATTGTTAATACTTCTTTTTAGAAGGGTAGAAGGGAACGACGTGTGGCGATTACGGGGTTGTTTCGAAACGCCTCGGAGGGAAACTGTGCTTTCTGTACTCACGTCGGTGGAATTATTTCCCGCGGCTTGAACTATTGATCAAAAAATTCGATTATGAGACAAATTAATTCCAAGGGCGGGGGGGTTAGAAATCGGAGTGATGAGATATTGATTTCTATTGAAACACAGTGAGCAAATGAAATTGAGATAGAGTGAAACGAAATTCACGAAATAAAATAAGAATTTTGAGTATTTTTCGTTGTTTAAATTGAGAATTTGTTCTCCAAGTTACAGCGAACAGTTCAATTAGCAATCATGCGGATTCCAGCGGTATTCTTTCACGAATAACGAGCAGATCGATTTATAACCCCTCCTTTCGCCAGTTCAAACACTATCAACACTTTGCGCCTCGAATTCGAAGAACCACGCTCCCTTTTGACACGACAAGAACCCAGCCCAATATTAATGATCGGCACACGAAAATCCTCTGCCCTCCTCTCGTTAAAAGCGACCGTCGATACGAGCCATCGAGCCAAGTAAATCGTGATAGAGGGCCCCAGAAGCAAGGAATAACAGACAAACACGATGAAACGTAGAAACAGAAACGGAGAGAAAGCGAGAGGGAATGAGGAGGAAGGTAGAGGATAGGGCAAAGAGGGTGAGAGTTTCCTGCCACGTAATACTACTCGACGTCCCTAGAATTTGCTCTGCGGTCTGACTGCTCGTGCGGCTGCCCCCGTCAATTGCGATAATTATTGTGTCAGTAAATACTCCGTAACCATACGAACTAACGGGCTCGCGCGATCGACTGGACGTAATATGCTCACAGCGTGTACATACACTTATGCCCGGCGATATAATTAAATGAACGACCGCGATGTTATGTTGGCGTTACCTATGGAGTGTCATACGACTGGTTGTTCCAAGCTTCGTGATCGAGAATCGAGAGCACGTCCTGGGAATTAATTATTGCGTGAAAGAAATCGAGAGAGTATAAATCGGAGCCGCGACATTCGAAACAACTCCAGCGTTAATTAATATTTGCCAGTCTATTAATTATTACAAAGTGAGTCTCTCTTTTTATTAACCTTCTAAGTACTAACGTCCGATATATCGACACCTATCGATGCTGCACACACAGCAGACCCAAACAAATGCTGATATTGCAATCTAGAAGGTTTAACTCATGAACCCACGTATACAGATCATGTTTCTTTTCTTCCTAGGTTTGTTTTTCATAATGATTACTTTTTACTCATGTTGCTCCTATTGTCTACGTTTAGATATGCTATTACCACGTTCGGTTTCTGTTTATGACCGTTCCTGTGACCGATATATGATAAATAAATGAATAAATGTAAGTACCGTACAATTTCTAACAATAAGGAAATCTAACGTTTATAATTTTGCGTCTGTTATTCAAAATGATCCCAAATTTTCCACTTAATTACCTAAGTTATTGCAAAATAGCGTAGTCTTCATTTGATTTGATTAACTTTGAAAATATAGGAACTACAATAATTTATATGAAAACATGTAAAATTAAACTTCGCCTGGCGATTTAAATCCGTCCACTAGCGAAGGGGGATTTAAATACCCCGTCCTTAGGAGGTTAAAAGGGTGGTAGAAGGAGATTTAGCAAAGGTATTCTTTTCTTTTAAAAATAAAACTACAAAAACACACGTTGGATACTCTTCTAAATGAAATAGCCATTCGAGTATCTGGTCATTCTACCAGATATTTGAGAAAAGTGTGTGCACTCGATGTTTTTTCAGCAAATACGCTCGTGTTTCAAAAAGTAATACATTAGAGTCAGCCAGGATCTTTAATCATTGAGTAGTGAATAAAGCTATATATCCTGATAGTTTAATAACGGAGAAGTGTATGCGTTGGGAGGGGAAAAAAAAAAAAAAGAATAACTCCACCCGTGAACGTTGTCCCCTTCTGTAAACGAAAAACGAGATACTAACTCGAAGCTACGTGATACCTGACAAACAAGTTTGCTCCACGTTAATCGAATTAAACCGAGTTGTAAAACACAGCAATCCACTGTAATCGAGCCTCCCCCGTGTGTCTTCAGCTAGATATTATTATTCCACATCTTTATCGAGGTTTGATTGCAACGAAGTAAATTATTGAAAAAATTACAGTCATTCCATTTATAATCCTCGATACATCGATCAAAGGTTAAAGGTGCTAGACAAGAAAGTAATTTCATTCGCTGCTTTTTAACCCTGCACTTCGCGCGGACGGGCCACGTGCAGAAGTAGCTGTTCGAATTAGGGCGTGATTGTTGCGAATTACCGATCGCGTGTTTGCGTTACACCATGAGGGTTGGTCGGCATATTTTCAGGAAAGTTTTCTCGTACGGTGTCAAGTGTTTGCGGACCCATTGGTGCTGATAAAGGGTGACGATGGAACCTTTCGTAACTTTATTACGCTCACAAGGGTGCAACAATGGCCACGTGTCTCTCGCTCGGGAAACACTATATTGCCACGCTCTTTCGATTCTAATATCCGGTTAATGGAGTGTCGATTAATTGATAAAACGCTCGGAACTGCTCTCGCGAGTTACGCTGTTTTCTATTCTCAAAATTTAGAGCTGATTCTCTCGTTCAGCTCTCGTGTAAACGAAAATTCGTTGTAAATAATTAATTTACTCACCGTTTCTCGCGGTGGGCTCCAACACTGAGGCGAATTACGACCACTGTGACTACTGGCGGCCGAATTTGAAACGGAATGAAGATTCTGTGCAGTGATGTTCAAAGGTGTCACTGGATCGTCCTCTGTCGTCTCGATGTCCACCTCGTCGTCAGAATTATCCTCCTTGTGCGACACCGAGGTGTCTGACGGTTGTTCTTGGGTCACCGGTTCAACTATCGGTGGTCCACGAATGACAGGACGAAAGGCAGACTGATGTAGCGATGGATTCACCGTTGGTATAAGCGGTTCTGTTGGACTGGAGCCGCTTATTGGCGGTGGTAGAGGACCTTGGGAAAAAAGAAAGAGGAAGAAAATACAATAATTAGAATTTGTATTATAAATCAATTAAGGGGTTGTAACAAAATTTTGCTGAACGTGACCGAATTTTTGAGTTCACTGTGAAAAATTCTTTCATGTTTCTCTTTTTTTATGCTGAAAACTAAATACTTTTCCCATAATTTCCAAATGCATGTGAAACACTGAATTTTCCTAAAGGAAATATATGAAATACTACTGCTAGACGACGTATTTCGTGCAAATATGCCACATATAGATAGATAGATAGATAGATAGATAGATAGATAGATAGACCAATAGATACGGTTGTAGATTGTTAGTAATCCTGGCAATGAATTCGAAACATTAACTAACTTGTTCGATATTTGTTCGGAGCGACGGTTAAGCTAATCCTCTAAAATAGCTTGTCCATTTACGGTTAAAATTCGTTGTCAGTATGGCTGGTAACTTTTGCACGCCACTCGAATTAATGGTCGATTCTCGTTGCACGAGAAATTTTGTCTACTATTAGTTAAAATAATTTTAAGTGATTAATACTAACTCTGGCAAGTTAAATCGAAACACGGCCAAATGTTAAATCGATAGCGGGTACACAGATAGCTACCTATGCGCGTTAATATACGTGAATATATATATATAGAGGAACGTGCATTAATAATTATTATCAAAGACCATTACCTTACACGCGTGAAACATGATCGTTGCACCGATTAATAATTTTCGTAGCGCTCTTCACATTCACATTTTCCCTGTAATTATACTAATGAACTCCGCCTCCGCAATGTAATTTCTGCTCGCGACGCGTGTAATCCCCCCATATTACGTATCATAATCTGTCTAAACTACGTATTTTAACTATTGATACGCCAGTCCATAGAGTTTCGGCTGTTTTTGACGAAATCCCTGCCGGACGAAACAATAAAATATTCTTGGCGTTTTTGTATTTTAACAGAGTCTTTTTATAAAAGAGCGACTTTTTAATTTCTCTCATTTCATCGTGGCATTCTTGAAAACTGATTCTCCTTAGAATCCTATTACTAGTTTCCTATATTAGTAACTCGAGTGTTGTTGTTCCAACAACTCCGAGGATTCAAACATTCAAAAATTCAACTTCGACCCCTCCTTCCCCACGAAATCACCCCAAATCCGCGAGAACTCACCAGGGAAGAGCACCGGTCCTCTCTTGGCCAGCCACGGGAGAGCGTACGGTGAGAACGGGAAGCCAGGTGTCTTGGCGGCAGCGACAGCGGCGGCCTGTTGATGCTGATGCCACACGTAGTCCATCACCAAGCTTCTGGACAACGGCAGGGGCAGTTCCGGGAACGGTGGGACTCGCGGATGCGTCGGTGAGGGGACGAGGCTCGGTATCTGCGTCGTTGGCGACGATCTTGGCTGTTTCGCCGGGCTCGGCGACTCTCTGGACGCCGGATTGTTGTTGAGCAATCGTTTCCTGGTGCCGCCGTTGAACATGGCCTTCACGTCCTCCCACGCGTGCACAACCTCGTCCGGTGGATTCCCGGAGAGTTTCATGTGACGACGCCACGAGTTGAAGTTGGCGGCGTCCGGTTGCACGTACTTGTCCGACGGGCTGATTCGATGAGAGTGGAAGATGAACTTGTTGGGGGAGAAGAATAGGCCGCAGTAGGCGCATTTGATGCATTTGGCGCGAGAACTGTTGTAACGTGCGGGGAGAAACGCGCCGCGACAACCCCAGGCGCATTCGTGGTGCACCGAGAACGCGAAGTCTTCCGGGAGCCTTGAAAAGATGAAGGAGGAAGGGATCTTTTGAAGTTGAGCGATCGACCGATCGATAGGTTTTAGGGTTTTAAATTTGAAATATTAACCTGTTAACCGCGCCATCCCTCGAACAGAAACTTCTACGGTCATAAGATTAAACAAATTTTATTTCCTTTCTTCGAGATAATTGATCTCCTCCCCGGTTAACAGGTTAGAGAATCGATTCCTAACAATTTCTTAGGGAGATAGCTTGACTAACAAAAGAGTGAGCCAACCTGGGCGGCGCGTTGTCGCCGAGGAACGATTTGCAGAGACGCTCGGCTTCCCTTCGCGTAATCATGCCGCATCTCCTGGAGGAAACGGGCATTGCGCCGGCTCGGCGAAGGATTTCCAGCTGGACGGGGGTGCACTGCACGCAGGTGATGCCCAACGCTACCCTACGATTGTGGATCTCGTTGTAGCTGTACTGTTTTAGCAACGTGTTGCTGATCTGAGCTAGACACAGCCTTTCTTGGCCCTCGATCACCAAAGACACGATGTGAATTCCATACAGGGATACACTGCCCACCTGCAACTCCTGATGGTTTAGGTTCGCAACGCGGTTCTTCGATGTCGAGGTTATAAAATGAGGCGAACGTAGATTCTCGAAATTACGATGCCTCGTTTTTGTTCGAACTTGAATTTCAATCTATAGATTTAGCTATTAGATTTAGCTATCTATAGATTTAGAGAATTCTCGTAAAATTAATAAATTTAAGAAATTTGATGATATCTATACAATATTAATTAATCAAACTCCGAATCAAACACATTGGTAAAGAACTATCTTCTCTATCGAGATAAATAAAAATGATAATTCCTTCTACAAAATAATAATTGACAATTAATTAGCCAACGCATAGACAAAGAAACAACGAAGCGTTTTATCTTCGGATAAACGAGAGTAATCAGTGATTGCGTAACGTTCACCGGGAACAATTATAAAATAAAATCTCATAATATAAAAATACATACGATACCTGATTGGATTTCGAATGCGACTGCGGCTGCGGCGATTGTGCTGATTTTTGGGCCGCGGTTATCGGCGGCATCGATAATACCGCCGGCCCGTCCATTTTACTGCAACAGAAAAAAAAATAAAAAAAAAAAATGAAAAAGAAATTAAAAAAATGAATATTCCTGAAATAACAATCGAGTTGAGTTTTTACAGACACTCAAAGCTCACTCGACGAATTATTTCTCTCTCTCTTTCTCTCTCTTTTCCCTCTGTGATATACGCACACGCTAATGAATGCTTTTCAAATTATACCGATCAGTTTAAATTCTGTAATACTTTTCGATACGAATGTAATAATTGCAGTGTTCAATCGAAAAATGGTATATGGTATTGCTACCTCGGTTGTTTCCATTTTCTGCCTCCGTTGTAATTATATTTATTACATTCTATCGATCATCTGTCATCGAGGAGACCAGCGGAGGTCATTAAAATGCAACGTAGACACGCGCGTTTAATTCGGTGAAATAATTTTTGTAAATGTTTCGTGGTTGATTAACAGATTAATTGCAGAACTATCCAAATACTTTCGATTCTCGTATATTATGCAGTCAACAATATTTTTATTTACTTCAAGTTTAATCTGCTTAGACAGTCGATTTTACATACTTGTAATCAGATTTTTTTAGCGTTGTATTTTGTACTTTTATAAGAGTTGTCAATTTCAGAATAGTTTTGTAATTGCGAGACCAGTGTTAAGTGTAATTTTTACACTCTTACACTTCGATAAAACACCTCTCGTGCGAAATACGTCGTCGTCACATTCTCCCATTTACTTCTTACAACCTCCTCATTACCGAGAGAAGCGGAAAAAATCTTTTCGTTCTCGCGACACGTGAAACTCAGAAAACTCTTCAAACATTCCCTCGTCTCTAGGCGAAGGTGTCCTCGTCGAAAAGAAATCAGCGACAAGAAACAAAAAGTACAGAAGGAGTGGAAAATACGAAGCGGGAATCGTAGCGTTGGGTTCCTTATCCTCTTAGCTTCCTTTCCTCTGGCTCTGGGAAGATGGAAGTTTGAAATAAGTGCTCCGCCGCTACCAACGAGAGCCTCTTTCCATTAGTTTAACGCGCGGCGAAGATTTCATTGAACCCGTGAATTTTTCATGAGCGACCGTTCCGCCTACTGAATGAAATGGAACAAAAAAAAGAACGAGAGAAAGAGAGAGAGAGAAATCTCCAAAAATAAAAGGAAAACAACTGAGAGATAGAACCAACCAGAGGGACGCGACGTAGATGCAACAAAGAAAACAGAAAAAAAACAAGAAAAAAAAAACGATCTGATTTTGCGCAGTTAGGATAGAAAGAGATGGAATGATCGATCCGACAGAAACGAGAGAGCAAACCAACGACAACCAGAATGCTACGGAAACTAGAAAGAGAGAGAGAGAGAGAGAGAGTGAGAGAGGAGGCAACCCTCGATGTTGATTTTAATTGAAAACGCCTCCATGAAGGTATAGCGTGTACACCGCTACACGTACAACGGTGCACGCAGATAAAACCCATTTACAAGCGGGCATAGCCCTGACGTAGAAGCACAGAGAGCGCCAGCGCTCCAGCAAACGTCCCCGGGGGCCGTAGAACGAGGGGGTAATTCAATTTGACACCCCCACCCACGCTTAAACAAGCCAGCACCCATCCAACTCTCTGCTCTCTCTCTCTCTCCCTCTCTTTCTCTTTCTCTTTCTCTCTCTTTCTGCCCTCCATATACACCGTTCTTTGTCCGATATTCCATTCTTTTTCTTTTTCTGTCCTCTGCATCCTTTGTCTCTGCCTATCTGTATTTCGCTATCTTTCTCCTTCCGTTTTTTCGTTTCGCTTCTCTCTCTTCTCTGTTCTCTGTTCTCTATCCTTTTCTTTGATTTTTGTCCGTATTTCACTTTATTCTTTCGAAGCCTTTCTCTATTTTTTCTTTTGCTCTCCACATCTCTGTCCCCTGTCATTCTTCCGTTTGCATATCTTCTCTCCTCTTCATCGATATACTCTTTCTTTCTCTCTCTGGCTTCATTTTTGTATTATACATCCGCCTTTCTCTACTCTCGCTTTACCTGTGTTTCGTTCTGTATCCACCATCTCTCCCGTTCTTCTCTTTCATTTTTGCGCCTGCATTGTGTCTTCTGTTTCTGTCTGACTTTCCGTCCTTCTTTTTTTTTTCACGTTTTTGTCTCTCTGTTTCTCTCCCTCCTACCTGCCTGTCCTTCTCTCTGAACAGAGGTTGTCTCTCTCCGTCGCGCAAATTAAATTCTCATCCACCGTGAAACAATGCCGGTACCCGAGCCAGAACAACCCCCTACTTCCAGTTCAGCTACCTCCCTTCTCTTCAGTTCACCTGCACACGCTCGGAAATGTTGCAACCCTCTTTCTCCGCAGGCTGCAGCCCCCTTTTCTCCCTCCCTCTCTTCCCTCACCATCCCTGTTCTCTCACACAGAGTAGATTCGGATGTCGTTGGTCAGCGGTTCGACATCGGACTTGAATCGACCGCATTAATTACTCGCTACTTACAATTAGTACAAACTAGAAACGGTCGCGTAACGTTCTACTAATGGTCGCCGCGTTTGTTCTCCCTATTTATTAATGGCACGTTCATTAGCTAATTGAGATCGCCATCGGGAGGAGCCGAGTTCCTTTGTTGCCGAGAAATTAGACGCGAATGGAGAAAAGAGTCGTTAGTTCTTGAGTCTTGTAGCTTCGAGTAAGAACGAGTTCTTACATCTCTAGGTATAAAGATATTCTGGGAATAGAGAAGAGCAGCGTATAAATATGATGAGAGGGAGAAGAGGAATTTTCTGTAAAATCGCAACATTTGTGAACTGACGTTTGCCATTCCGGCAAAGTTCTCAAAAAAGTGATGACCCGCGTTCCTTTGCGTTGGAACCATTGTTCAGACACTGCGATATATAACATCTAGAAAAATTCGAATCAAGAAGGAAATAAAACAAGAGCAATAGGGAGAGCAAGAGGGGGTCGAAGAATATAGGAAGAGGTTACAGGAACGGGAGCGAACGAGAGAGAGAGAGAGAGAGAGAGAGAGAGAGAGAGAGAGAGAGAGAGAGAGAGAGAGATGGATAGACGAAATGAGAGCACGATGTAGTCATAATGGAAGCGCAGAGATTTAACAACGTTACAATGAACGAACAAGCGTACCCCGGGCTCGTCCCTGGACCCTCGGAAGCCACCGCCTCCAGGAACCGAGAGGATCGCAGATTGAATTGTAAAATAACCGAGAGGGGAACAATGCGCCTCGGTACAACATTGTGTTTGCATTTAAATAATCCGCGAGCCCGCGGGTACGCTTATCCTCGCGACTTCGTTCCCTCCACCGCCGCCCTCCATTGCATACAGCCAGCCCGACGTTGACGTTGTATCGTGTCCGTTTGTCTCACGTGCGCTTTCTGCTTTTGCGTGCTTATTTCTCCGTGGAAACACGGGAAACACATTATTCCATATACAAATACGAGCTGGCTCCGTACGACGGACGAGAGTAAATAGGAGGAGAAAGAAGTTTCTCTTCGCTCTGGTTATTACACGATAGTGGAGCAGGCAAGTAACGAGATTGAATTTTTGTTGTCGCCTACGAGAGGAAACTGTGTGCTTAAGGGTTAATATAATCTTCGAAAATATCATTCTGACGAACGTAAAATAATAAAAATTGAATTTGAAAATTAATGGGCGAGTAAGGCTTAAATTGATCATTTTTCGAATCCACAGCCAGTGCTTGGTCGCATTTTGTACATTGTACTTAATCTTTGTGTGATATACGATAGTGATTTTACTTGCTGATTGACAAAAGGCTGCGATACATTTTTGAGAATCATTGAAAATAAAATACATGGAAATTTGAAGATACGAGGGGAATTTGAAGATACGAGGAAGATTTGGCTGTTTGCTAGTCAAGACGAGCAAACTGTAATGAAGTAACAAATTCAGAGACAAACGATAGTTATAAATTAAAAATTTGCGAAGTATGAGACGCAAACCAACGTAAACGGCAAATTATTAATTATACCAGTGTAAAAATAAATACTTTGCTTCAGTTCCAGCACGCAACCTCGTTCGTTGGTATAAAATCATTAAGATTCAAAGAGAAACTCGTTACACTCGATTCCCACGGCAGTGTGACAAAACGTGTCTCTTTTGTAGTCAGAAATATTTACGTTATCCTAGATGTGCTATACTTTAATTCGTCTTTACGAAACGTCAAACGACAGGCTCGCTTGCTCGACAATTCTTCAAGAGTATTACTTTATTTAAACAAGTACGCGTCGTTAATAAAAAATAAAGGAACGATAGGAAAGAAAGCACAACTCGGGGAAAAAAAATAAATTACTGAACGTTCAAAAAATAGTGGCCTTGAACATCTGTCATTGTCTATGATTTTTTTTACAAAATTTGAGAAAAGTTCTTTTAATTGATCGTTAAGTATATTTCGCTTGTATAAAATTATGCCTATAAACTATATTTCGGCCTCGATAGTTTATATATCATAAACGGAATTATCAAAATGAAAACTAGTATACAAATCGAATTGAAAGCACGAAAGTGATTGGTATGCAAGCAAGAAGATGGCGGACGATATTTCTCGACGACGTTTCGACGAAAAAAAAAAAAGAAAAAGGAAAAAAAAGAAGAGCAATCGTTCGCGAGTAGCCAAGCGAAAAATTACTGGAACACGGTGGAACTTTAGTAACTCGTGAAATTGCTCCCAGATGCTTGTGAATGCCGGCGAAACTTTTTCCCCGGGTCACCTGAGCCCCGGAGGCGTTCGACTAATATTAATTCGAACCCTCTAAAACAGGTTGTTGTTTTCAAGATCTTTCTCGAGTTAAATCCAGAGCGATGCACGGCTAATCTCTGGACAAACAGTTTATGGTGTTTGCTTGGGCTATGCAACGTACCATGGGGAAAGCGAACCCCCTCTTCTGGTATGGATGTAAGCCCTCGATGTCCCGCGGGACCAGTTTACCCCCGGACTCGTGAATCGGCTATCAATTTACTTAGAAACGGCCGTGAGGTGTCCGGCTACAGATTTTTATAGCGCTTAAGTATTCTTCGGTTAACAGTGGCGTTGAACTATATATGAAAGAAAAAATATTGAACTCTGTGAAATAAAACCATCGAAATGTCGCAATTTTTTTTTCAGAAACGTATTCTTTGTAAAACAAAATAGGGAAGTTAACAGTAATCTCCCATGTGGTGTAGCTTTTAGAACCGAAAGTGAAAGTATTGCATTCCAATAACCATTCATTCCAACAAACTTCAGTTAAATACAAAACTTCGCTCGAATCACATGTGTGTTTCACAATCAAATCTTTTCTTCATGCTTTTCTTCACTAATCGTTCAAAACTGTATCCAAACTGCAGATATTTATACTAAAATGTATTTATTTCGGTTGGTACGTCTACTTTGAATATTTCATATTCACTTTTCGTGACACAAGAGCGACACTTTCTTATAAACGTATAAAAATCCGCAGTCTGTCAATCGCTCTCCATCAACAACCTGATCAAAAAAATACGTACCTGTTTAATCAAGCTTCTTCCAGTCGCAACAGCCTTCTTTCTCTCCGATCACTGATCTTGATTCACGTCACGAAAATCCCGCAATTGGAAACCCAACCCTCCCTCTACTTATTCTTCCCTCCTTCGATTCGTGATAACGCGTTCACAATAAATCTACATAACAATCTTTACCAACTTGCAGCCAAATATCTCTCTCTCTCTCTCGATAATGACTCGATTGACTTTGATCTTCGTTGATTTGTCAAACCGCGGAGAAATCAAGGAAGATTCGCGTCGAGGAGATCACCACGATGATTTACAAATAATTTCTCTTGTCAATTCGCCAGGTGACGAAGACGCAGAGATGCCACGGCAGTATGGTGCGGACACGGAAGATGAAGGAGCCCGTTAGGGATGGCTGCGAGCGACTGTCCGCGTCCTAGCCTGTTTCGCTACACTTTCCGAAAACTCTCGTCTTCTCTTTCCATCGGCGTAAACGCGTTCCTTCGTTGCACGTAGAGAAACGAAGAGAGACAGAAGGGTAGGTTGAACGGAACGGACAGGGATGCAAGAGGGTAGCGAAGAACCGCCCCCGAGTGAGCGAGCCGCGTAACAACCAACCCCATAGCGACGATAACGGGGATGAAGGCGGAGCTTTGGGCAACTTGGCCGACGGGGGTGGCTGGCTCGCCTCAGGGGTAACTACAAACACGTACTTACCGAACATTATGATCATACTCGAACTCAAGCCACGCACACAGGAAGGATCTCGTTGAATGAGTGAGAGACACGCGATGAACGTACACGCAAGAAAACGTACCGCGTTCTTCTCCAAGTTTACGGAGGAGAACGTCGTCAGACTTTCAACGATTCATTCGACGAGAGCTTTGTGTTTGGAAAATTTTTGGTTTTTTTTCCTCTCTTCTTTTTCGACTATCAATGGTGTTGGTTTTTTTGTGAAGGAAGTTTCATTTTAGATAGATGACAATTTATGGCTATCTATTTTAATCGTGAAATACACGAAGGAGGAGGCATTTTATTTTGGAAGAATTCCATCTCGAAGAAATAAATAATCAAGTATATTTTTTTATTTAATTTATTTAATTCTTGCCTATTGGCTTAGGATACTTCCGGTTTACAATATCACATTTTATCGTCATCTTATTTTCTAGATTCCTAATTGCACTAATACGCAAGTATATCATTCTCCGTATGCAGAGCACGCCTGGTCGAAGCAACCGTAACAGCCTATCATTTTTTAACCATCGACTCTACCCAGTGTGTTCACAGTAACGTCGTCGGTGACATTAATAAAATAATGCTGTCACGGATTTCAGGACACTCGAATGCACGGCAGGGGGATGGCGGGTGTCGAGAGAAACCAAGGGGGATGTGAAACTGAGACGCGACCTTATGTTCGTATATATCGTCGCTCTTGTCTCTCTTTCGCGCGTGTTGGGCGTGAAAGGACGCGTGTCAGAACAAGAAAAGAATAATATAATTGGCAAGGGTCCGCAACAATATTTATTGCATGCAAGGGGATAGGGAAAATTCTAATGACCAACTGGGGTATAAACTGCACCAGCCTCTTTGCGGTTCGTTAAACGATGTTTCGTTAGAGGGATCCAGAGCCTTACTCGTAAAAAATACTCACTGACGTTTCGTCTGTGCTTTTTCAAGTTTCTGTTCTGTCTTCTTGTTCTTTTTTTTTTCAGTTTTTGATACTTAAAGTTGTCGAGTGGACTCTTCAGCTTTTTTTTCATTCGAACAGTTTCCTTTGCATTTAAACATTTTTCACGATAATCACACGGCAAACGGGGCAGCTCATAAAGCTCGTCGTTAACGCTTTGTATCCTTAAAAAGGTATCCAAGCAACAGTGAATCGCTCGCAACGACCGCTACTATTTATCTTCGGTATCGCGATTGGTTTTTACCAGCACCCAGGCCGGATTTGATCGGTATCGTGAAACCCCCGGAAAGCCTCGTGTCTCGTACAAATCAGCCTCACGTTTAGCTGGTTCAAGAAGCTAGCTTTAATATCCGACACACGGCCTCATCAAAGCGATCCTTTCAGCATTGATAGGGCCACCCGAGGGCCACACTTAACCGCTCCGTTTTCCTTTGTCCCGGGACCTAGTTTGTGGTGGACTAGCCACTACACGTTTATCAATATCTGTCTTCCATGAAACAGAGGATCAAGTCAGTTTAATTTCATCGTCTGTGAAAAATTACTTGCATAATTGGCCAATTAACCTACCCTCGATATTTATCTAACAATTAGTTGAGAGTCTTGCTTTAACTTCGATTTTTAAAGGAGCATGTGATCGATAACGTCATTGATCTCTTGGAAATTTTCTCGTTTTCTTTCTTGATAGTTATTAATTAATAATTAGTTAAATAATACAGTAGTATATAAACGAAAATGCTAAACTGAATAATGAATCAAGAAATTAATAATTTTTATCTCTAGATTTTCCTCTTGTTACAATTATATTGTTCAAATTCTTTGAAATCCGAATGTTCTAAATTCTTAAAAAAAAAAAAAAAAAAAGAAGAAAAAAGAAGTAGTTGAACACTATTTTAAGTTGTCCACGATTTTATTTCGGCAGTAGTTTGCTCGCAGTGCGGCATTAGCATAACGAGTTTCGATTTCAGGATGGTTTGTTCGGAGGCGACGATGCGTAGGTAATTTCTCAACGAGGGTTGCCGCGACGCGACGAGACGCGCAGGTTTTCGTTGGCCGAGACGAGACGTCTGGTTACATATGGGAAACGTCGACAGGGTTGGAGACACCCATTTCAGCCGCGTAACCGTGCAAGTATCGCTGCGGGCACGCTGGCATACTGTACAGTCAATTAGTCTAATAGGCCAACAGTTGTTGCGCGACTACGAGGAGAAGCAAGGGTGCCCCTGTCACGCCCCTGAAGGATCCTATTACCGCCGATTTATCGATTTATCCACGAAATCCCTGGCTTTTATTTTGATTCTTTTTGACTTTCACTTTCACTTTCGCTTGGCTCGTAATCGTTGAACGTTGAACATGAGAAAAAGAGACACATAAATTGCTTTTAAATGATTTTATCGGAATTGACGACTAACCTACGTAGAGATTTATTAAAAATGTTTACGAAAAATATAAATTAGTACAGCTCTGGTACTTTGGTATTTTAAAATATTTAAAACACAGCGACCTCTTTATATTCAGTAGGTGAAACAAATCTACAAATAGAGAGAAAACGTCTTGAAGAGGAAAGCGAGATTTTAATTAAAGGGGAGAGACAGCGGAGGAGTTCGCTGCGCGCAAAGCGTTACGCATAATGTTACTCGACGTATCTACCGTAATAAGTGTAATCCGCGCACCCTCGATCCTCTCGACACTAATAGTCCACGGATAATACAGATTATAACCCCCCTTCCGTTCCTTCCCAACGAAACTACCCTTCGGAGCTTGAAAGCCAAACCTGCTTGTCTGAATCGAACGTGTTTGCTACTCGAATAGCAATCTGAAACAATTCCGAAGCAATCGTATAAGGTATCGTCGTGGTCAGCACTCTTCCTCCTCCCAAATCGATTCACGATTATTCCTCCGTTTCCACGAATCGCGAATTTTCTCTCTCTTTCTCCCGCGGTAAGATTGCATCGAGTGATTAGGGTTTACGAGAGATGATACTTCGTTGCTTTAGATTTTTTTTAAAAATATTTTTTGAATCAATAATAGCTTACGATTAGACTGCGTTTATGCGAAATTTCAAATGCAACACTCGTTACATTCATACAATTTACCATCTAGGTTTTATTTCTTAAATAAGAATTCGTGTGCCTATGATATTTTTAATAACCAATTAAATAAGTAATGTGACTAAATTATTTATCGCTAGATTTATTTAAACAGTTTACTAATCGCAGTTAGGCTGTACATATAATTGTATAATTTGAAAATGTCCAATTCGGAGAGGTGCGTAATAGGAGAACTGGGAAGCAACCCTCGGTTAAGTGTTAACTGTGCCAACAAACCCTGTTCCTTTCGCAACCCCTTACAACGTGGCAAAATACACGATGACCCTTTCCACCCTATGAACACTTGAACCTCAAGAGAGCTCGCCACTCAAACGGTCGTAAACAAACTTCTGATCTCGTTTTAAACGTTTTCCACGCGTGTGAATCAATCGTCCAACAGAGCGAATCACTGCAAATATAATTCCTTCCCTCTGCGTAATTAGTAGAGGAATAACTAATGCAATTGTTGAAGAATTTATTCACTTATATACTTTTTGCTAACGAACAAGTTCACTTATATACTTTACTAAGGAGCAAGTTCTATGGAAAATAGAATTATAGGTACATACGTTTCGAATACTTGAGAATTGCAACAGAAGCTCATTAAGAATGATATAAGTTTCTCACATGATCCAAAGGGAATGACAGACGTTATTTGAAATAAAAATGATCTGACAGAGCGTTCGAAGCAAGTAAATTGAAAGAAAGAAAAATTTAACAAGTAGGTAGTTGAACAGTTTTGTGTTTCGAATGCAAAATAAATAAATTTTGATTAGAAAAATAAACGTACTGTCTGCAATTTAATATCATTGAATTCCGCCATAATTGTACCACGAAAATTTGAGAAAATAGTTAGCCGCAACTGGCCAAGGTATTTACCATTACGAGGGTTTGTTCGTGGTTGCTATAATGGCTATAATAGGTACGTCTACAATAGAATACAACTATTGGTGGTAAATTATGTGTGGCACGTGTCCCGGCATAACTATAAAGAGATCGAGCCAAGCTTTTGTTCGATCCATTTTCGTCCTCGCCTCGAAAACGCGTCGAGGTGAGACGCACTCATAAACGTCTCAATAATGGCTTTATTATGCGTTCATTTCCACAAATTCTCGGGGAAATATCGAATAAATACGCCTGTCAATGGAACTTGTTACTTTCTTCTATACGATACATATGCATCGTAGATTTGAATATTTTCTATTCAGTTTATTTGAATATTTTGTTAATACTCTTTTGTTGGATTCGATGAAATTCTTGGTGTATTAGAGAAATTTTATTTCATCGTGAGTCTTTTTTTTTACAAATACCGCACGTCTGATTATTAAATGTCAATTTTTGCAAAAATTTTGTACTGCAGAAATTTTTAAATTGATCGCTGACTGTATTTTATTATATGATACTTTGTCGTTTAAAGCGCTAATGAAGCTTGCAATTTTAGTTATTTAATTTATTGCTAACACGAGAGAACTTAGTGATCGATTGTGAATTTGGTGGCAACCGAAGGGAAAAAGGTATCTTATCGACGAAAGTGTAATTTATAGAATGAATAATAATTAGACTGCGGATTTTTCTGCACTTGTGGAAAATTTAAAAATACATAGGCCACCATGTATATATAGTGTTCGACTAACAACTATTTGGTATATTAATGTTACTATTAATAATGTTTCAAATAATTTTCTTCGAATTTCTAATTGAGAATATAATTTTGTCTTTTACTACTTTAATATATACAACAGTACCGATATATATGATATACTATAATGGGACCCGTGCGTAGTCACCTCCTCGTGGTGGGTCTTGGTAATTGGTATTAATATTTTTCAAATATCAATATCTCGGAGTATTTACTATTACTATTTGGAAAGCGAACCAAATTTCGATTTTTTCGAATATTACTATTTGAAAAAGGATACCAAGCAAAGAACTACGTGAACTATGAACTTATAGTTCAGCCTAAATTATCCAAAATTCTTTTAGGGTGGACTGCAAGTATTCTTAGAAAATAAGTAAACTATTAGACCCCCAGAGAGTTCCATGGGACATCGTGGGATGCGTAACATTAATTGATTTAATGTTGGGTCTAGTGTTAATATTAATCTACGTGCGTCTAGTTTTAGTTAATTATAAAATAGCTCATTTTTGTAAATTCATTATGAGTACATTCTGTACAACGACATATGTTTATTTAGCTTTGGACGAAATTAGGAACCTCTTCTCTCCTTTTTCCTACATTTCGTACCTTTATACTAATTTGTTAACTTGTTATTATTTATTAATTTATTATTTTATTATTATTAAGTTTTATTTCATTATTAATTAATTTAATTATTATCTATATTTCATAATTTATTTTATAAGTTATTATCTTTATTTCATTATTTATTAATTTAGTTATTACCTATGAATTTGTTAATGTTATTATATTATGTCATTATATCAGTATCAGTTTAGCAAAATAGTCTTTAATTTTTGCTGTCAGTATGTTAATTCAAGGAACCACAGCATTGTGTGATTAATACTCACTCAAGATCATGTAACAGATTGAACGGGATAAAAGAAAGAATGATTGTTAAAACGAATGAATTTCCTGTAAAAGAGTTGCTTTATTCAATAATGTCACAGAAATACACAGCATTTTGCATTAACAATAATTTTGCCATATAATTACTCCACCATTTCATATTATTTTGATTTATTGAAAAAAAAATATTTATAATTCTTTATACAAATATTTAGAACGCAATAACAAAGCTGAGAATCTAATTTGAAAAATATAACTATAAAAGTTTAATAATTAATCCTTTAAATAAGTTTTTTTTGTAATTGAAAAATTCGCGCGATTTATGGACATTCAAATGCTAGCGCCACGTAGCGGTAGAAAGGTGGAACTAAAATCTGTTGCTGTCCCTCTCTAATACTATTGCCCTCCTTGTTTATCCAACGTATATTTCTGTCCTTGTCGCACACTGTTGCCCTCTTTGTTTACCGCGCGTATATGTCTGTCCTTGTCTCACGCTGTTGCTCTCCTTGTCTATCGCGCCTATATGTCTGTCCTTGTCGCACGCTAGTGCTTTCCTTGTCTAATGACGTTAGACAAGGAAAGCAACAGTGTGCGACAAGGACAGTCTTCGATCTATTGAAAAAATAATTCAGCTTTTTACACACACGTTTCTCTAGGACAAAACACACATAGAAAGAAAGCGGGGAGCCTAATTTTAAGGAGGCACATAAAAAAGTTCGCAAATTATTCCTCTAAATTAGGTTTTTTTCGTAATTTGTACGAACTGTCACAAAATGGACATGGTGGCGCCATCTAGCGGCAGCTCAGTGGTACTAATTATTTCTAAAAATACTTATTTCTGCATTTTACNAATATACGTTGGATAAACAAGGAGGGCAATAGTATTAGAGAGGGACAGCAACAGATTTTAGTTCCACCTTTCTACCGCTACATGGCGCTAGCATTTTTGTTTCCATAAATCAATGAAATTTTTATTTGCAAAAAAAACTAATTAGGAGGATTAATTAATAAATTTTCAAAATATTCCTAATTACAGTGATGTTAGGAACGTAATATTTAACTTTTTGAGTTAGTGGTAAATTATTGGCAATATAAATTGGTCATTGGAATATTCTTGCAACAGTAACCTATAAAAAAGTGTTTTGAGTGTATCAGATTGAATTAAAGTTTTTTATAATTATACTAATTACTAAACGTGGGTGTATATGCAATCTTATAGGTTTGTCATAGGGATTTTGTGCAGCTATTATGTATTAATAAGAATGTAGAGAACTTTTACACTTTAAATTTAGAAAGTACTTCTTTACTTTAACATTCAGTAAACATTCTTCAGATCTTTATAAAAATTACATTCTCACAAGTGCAAGTTTACATTAGAATTCACAGTCAGACAATTATTAAAATTAATTCAAGAAATATCAAGGCATGAAATGGTACGCAATGCACAATATACCAAGAAATATACAAAATATCCAAAGTATATTGTCAACAATTTTCTACAAAGTTTCTATTCTTTAAATTGCATTCTAGGAGCTGTAAAATTGTAGTCTGTTCTCAAAGAAAGAAAACACTTGAAGAACTAGACATGTTCCTCTGTAATTCTTTTCCAAGTTATCGTAGGTATCTCTTCTTCGTCAAGTAAACGAACACAGATCCTTCAGATAAGCTAGAAGAGGAGCAGATCGTTTATTGCAAGGTGATAATGACTGTTTTGACAGCGGCTCGCGCTTCGACCATCATGAACTGTCCTGCCTCTTGCAGCCCCATTGTCGCCGACACCAGATTGGAATCAATATTTACACTCAAGCCCGTGTAAGCTGTGGATTACCAGAGGCTCAGCCGATCCTTCCAACCCTTTCTTGATTGAGTCAGCATAGTCAGCCGGCCGTTTTGCTGAAAAATTTCAGTTGAAAAGGGTCCCGTACGCGATCTCGCTGCTAACCAACCTTTTACCAACCTACCTGAAACACTCTGTATCCTCGGAAAAGATTTTTTTTTGTGATCGATAACGATTTCTCAATTTCTTTCATCTTCAGAAGCCAAGCTGAAGTTTGAAGCAATTGTCAGGAAGCACTTGTGGTCGTTACCTTTTGAAATTTGTCTTCAGAATTTCAGTGGAAATAATTTCTTCTTTTGTCGAAAGACGTTGAATGTTAATTATGCAGTTGGATGAGAAGCGGAAATGATCCAGCTTGTGTTTACAGGTTTACAAGTTCTGAACTTAACTTAACAATTTCATAAAATTACCCATTTTTAGAAGATTAATATTTTTATTTTTGACTCCTTAGAACATATTAAATATGGATTCACTTTGTGCATTGAAAATTATAAATAATAATCTACTCTGGATGCTACAAAAATTATAGTTTATATGATTTTTGAATTGTTACAACAAAATTCAGCGATATATTAATCAGTAAAAATAATCATGGACGTTTACACATTTAAATTTTAGTAAGTAGAATTTACATAGAAACTTTGTTCGCTTTTTTTACATATTTAAATTTTCTACAAACGCACAAATATTCGCAGTTTGTTAACCACTTTCATTTTAAAGGTACTCGAAGCGAGTCGAGATCACTGGTACGCTTCTAAACGATTTTTCACGCGTTCGAAGAGGGTTGCTTGATCCAGGGGTTGGTATTTATACGGGGCGAGCGTCGAACAATATGAAAATTCGTCAATCGTTATTGTAGCGTGTTCGACTGGATAACGATCGAGATATGTCGGTGCACGCGCGTGAAAGCTTCTCTATTCGAGCCGTGGATAATTCGCAATTGGATTATCGTGGCCGATCTGGGAATCCACGGTCGTTCTTTAATTGAGTACATAGATATAAGACAGGAAGAATGATGCCGGTTTGTTTCTCCCGGGTGGGAAAAAATTGAAACAGTGATTTGACAAATTCGTATAATGGTGTTGTTAACGGTAATATTAGAACTTTTTTACGTTTATAAAATTGCTCAATTGATTACATATTAGAATAATTCGCAATAATCTGCAGTCCCCTGATAATTTGTGTGAATAACATTGAAGATTATTACACGTTGAGACGAATAAATTTTTATTCAAAATTATATTCAAATACATCAGTTCAACATAATTTATATAAAATATACAGTTCTTTCAATAATTAAGATAAAAATCTAGTTACAAATAAATAGGTAGATATCTCGTATTCCACAAAGAGAACGAGATATTCACATCACAAGTACATAAATCGCTTCTCACATAACTCCTTTCTTCGCTTCATCACAAAGTTTCTCATATTAAAACCCAAATCAAACGTTCCTCGCCACTGTGAACGCTTCCAAGATTACAAGGAATTTCTTTCACAAAATGTAGATACAAAAACTGATCGCTATACCCCGAAACCAGCTCTAAAAAAACACTCTTAGAAAACAAAATACGTACAAAAACTGAAAAAAAAGTCTTCTTCATCTACCCGCAATCACATCAACCTCCACGTTATTACTATTCGCCTGAATTGGTACATCGCTGATTGGCGCGCCGCTGAAGCCTAATCTTGCGTTCGGCGGAAGTTCAATGAGGTCCGGAAGATTCTCCATTTCGTACAAGCGTGTGTGTTGAGCGAAAGAATCTGCGTGAAGTCTCGTTGCTATTATTCCAAATCCTTCGATTGAAAACCGAGAAAAAGATTAATTATGAAATTTTCGTGAAGAAACTAAATTTCGAAAATTTCAGATTTCTTTTCTGAATGGTGGAAATTCACTTTTCTAAAGAACTGCAGTAAAAGCAGTAAAAAATGGGAAATTTGTAATTCTAGAAAGATGAATTTTTAAAGAGTTCTCTATATATTTTAGTATTCAGAAAAATATTAATTTTCTTAAATTTATCTTTCACGAAAGCTGGAGAATTCCAAGTTTAATCTTTCAAGCTACGAATTTTCCAAACAACCTACTAATCAACATTTAAAGATTCAGATTGTCGTCAGATATAAAGATTACAATCAGACAGCGGATGTTGGCGCATTTTTGCGAAATTTCATGTTCCAATGATCTACGAAATACACAGAGTATCCAACTCACAATCAGTGCAGATGAGACAAATTTCTATTTATCTAGCTAATCTATATTTCTTTAATTATCTGCGGTTTGATAATAATACTCACCTTCGACCAAAGCCAGGAAAATGCCGCCGACAGTGGCGCTTCCAATCATCGATGTGATTCCGGTTCTCGAGGCGAGAACACCTCCCGTGAGTGCTCCGCTCAATATAGAGTTCCATGGATCCTCCTTGTGACGCCAATGGATCAACGTGCACTCGATGGCGGAGAAAAGACCGCCCCAGACAGCAAAGTTGCCAGAAATTTGTGGAACGCGGTTTCTCACGTTCATTAGACCTCCGTGGAGACGTCGCTGGAATCCTGATGGCGCGTTCCGGAAACCGATAACACTCTGTGTTTAAAAGGAAAAGAGCTGAGAGAGAATGGCTTGGCGAAATTCACCGACGAAGCTGTATCACTATCGTTCACAACGATTTATACATGGACGGATCTAGTTTTCCTCAAGTTTATCGTTAATTATTAGTAAACTTGTAGTTTCGTGGCAAACATTTATTACATTTGGGAGAGAGTTACTTGGAAAAGCGTGCCACAAATGGCACCCATTGTGAAGGCACCTCCGCAATCGTCCACTATCCTCCAGGGACATGGTTCTCGATTGTATTCCATATTGTTAATTATTTACAGACACTATTGTCAGCAATGTTTTCTTACGAATTTGTACCTCATTGTTTGACTATAGTTGCGTGTATAATATAATATGATAATGTGATAATAGTGGTTGTAAAAATTGCGGTGAAATTAGCCGCAGAGTTGTTAATCGCTTGAAATTATTAACGATTTCTATCGATTGTTGGTCTGTAGCAGGATGAGAGAAATTCAAGAAACACGTAACTTTGCAAAGTGAATTATTTTTCTTGTTGAAGTTGCAATTTTGTTCAGGTTTTTAATTTTTCAGGTTCACCGCAATTTTGCTCAGGTTTTTAATTTTTTGTTTGTTCAGATACTCTTTAACTAAATGTTTGTTCAGATACTCAAAAACAGAGAAAGAGAGAGAGAGAGAGAGGGAGAGTAGTAAAGAGACGAATTTGGCTAAAAATTCTCATCCTATTCGAGACACTCGTGAAATTTCAAAATGTTTCACGCAACACACGTGAAAGTAAGAGTTTCCTACACATTCGTAACATTTTCGCGCGACACTTGTTCACTCGATAGAGCTTGGTTTACTCAACGAAGGGGTAAGTTTGGCAAAAGCTCAGCAGGGAACAAATAGCACGTGAGCATCCTAAGTGAATAATAAACATCTCAATGGGGTTAGATACACGGGGTTGCGCGTTTAAGATGGCCATATTGGCCCCCTAGCCTCCGGGCCTCCGGTTCTTATTTATCCGACTAGCCGTTCATCCGAGGCGACCCTTCTCGTAGAAATGATTATTCGGCTATTATACGATGATTACCCAACGGTACGTGGGTGTAACACGAGAAATAAGTGTGGAGTTTCATGTCGCCGCGGGATCCAGTGACAGACTGAATAAATCTATCGAGTGTTACCGCGTATTTAACGCCGCGAAACACATGTTCGTACATCTGTACGATATAAGCACGTTCCCGCTCCTGCTCCTTTCACTTGTCTTTGCAAATAATCGCCGGTATTTTTTGAATGCTCCAATTAATTCAGGCGTGATCAGACGAGCAAGTTTTAAAAATTCTCTGACCTAACGACTTTCATTTTAAAAGCTCGTGCTTAATTTCATAATTGTTTGATGTAATTTTCTTTTCAAACGACGAAAGAAGAATACGTGTTGCAAGATTAATAGTAATTTGACACCTGAAGGAAATAATTTTAAAATGTAATTAGGATCATTGAAAAAATAGAAAATTTCGCTGTAACGCAGAGGAGGACGTCTGAGGAGGGCTGAGCTTGGTGTATGCGTGTACGTGCCACGGACCAGGCTTTTCGCTACTCTTTTTCAAATTGAATCTCACGAGCCGACGTGGTTTATGGCATGCAAATTGGGTTCGACCTCCTCTGCCACCCTTTCTGCCAAATCCTAATCCAATCCGCTTCTACGTAAAGTCTACCTGCCCCTCTACACTTTTGTACGAAACATCAACCTGAAGAGCATAAGCACCTTACCGGCAGCCATCATATGACAACTGTTTTTCACGAATTTCTCCCATTGTAACTTCATTTTTACAGCTGCTCCTTCGATCGTATCCTTTGCAAACTGCCCGCGGTTAGAGATTGTTTATTTTTATTTGATTATTTTACTCAAAAATAATATTTAAAAATTTACCTAAGAATTCTATTCCGTAAATTATATTCGATGAAAATTTCCTAGCTTAATTTAATGGATTATATCCTTCGATATAAAAGTTCTTCTACGAAATTCGGAAAGAAGGAGAAAGAGAAATCACAAAAATTCTTGAAGGAAGGAGGAAAGAAAGAGAAATCGTATAAAAAAAGTTTCGGAGAAAGAGCCAAGTTAATGTACAAGTACCTGCCTACTTGCTGTCCAAGGCTCGAGAAGGTATAACGAACAAAGGAATCAATATGACAATAAGGAATAATAATTTGTAGCTGGCGTCGGGATATCAAGATCGAAGGACATCGATATTATCGGGCAGCTGTCGCGTGGCGTGGCGGTCGTCTCCGTGGCCGAAGTCGACAACAAAGGGGATCCCCCGGTTTTGTTAATCGTTCTCCATAATGGAAACTGAAAGGGGTCCTCGTTGGCGAGTCGCGACGTAACGTTAAATATGTACATGTACAAACGGATGTATCGCGGGGTGCAGCCAAACCGCGCTGCTATTCTTTGTAATAGAACACGAGATTGAAGTATTAGGTATAATGCACTGAAGTATCGATGATTAAACGGCTGGTGGATTTGTGCGGTTCAACACTGGGTTATCGGTAATGATGTCGGGAACGCTGCAAAAGGACAGGGAATATTTTTTATTAAATAAAATATCGGAAAAATACCTTTATGTTTTTTAGAATTTTAAATCAATAAATTATACATTTGGCTTGTACTGGGTGATTTTATTTCCAGCAATAGAAGCTAGATTTACACTATAAAAATAAAGAGAAATTAAAGTGAAATTTTCTAAAAATTTTAAATTATCCACTTTATCTCTTTTCATCGCAGAAATAAATCATTTATGAAATTAGCTTCATCTCTCGTTGTTGCTGCGATGGATTGAAAACGAATAAATCAATGGTAAATCACGCGAGATAATAATTCGCGTCTCTTCGAAAAGAAAACGTGAGCGTGATTTTACGTGTGTGACGACGGCACCCCATTTCTAACTTAACCAACCGCTTAAGCACCTCGCACGAGCGACAAAAGGGTTTCATCCCTGAAAGTCCCGGTCGTACTGATAGATTACACAAATGCTCTTTGCGGGAACAACACGAGGAGGGTTGCCAGCATCAACGGGATCCCATCGACAGCGGTTACCCTGAAATATTCATTCGAAACTTCGATGACGTTGGCGACATTTGGACGTTAACCATAAAGGTGGCAGCAGCTTTGATCTTGTATTCCTGATTGTCTATCGGAGAAAGAACCGTGACATTTTTTCCCAAACCCCTTGCATCTTTCCCACAATGTCGATTCTAATATATTTTTATCGACAGCATTAATATCGTCGAAATGTAGTTAGTAGTTGGACAATTACATTCGTAATTAAAATAATTTATTTTTATTTTTTTAGTTTTATTTATTTTTATTTTTCATAAATTTACTTTATTCAAAAGTAATTGTAAGTACGGATTAGTTATTTGAAATAATTACAGATTAGTTTACTCGAATTAATTAACATCCCGCTATGTTAAATAGATATGACAGTTCTATCAAAGAATGATCCCCATGAACTTCCAATGTCCATCATTTCTATAATAAACAAACACGTAAATAGCGTTCCATCGCTATTCATCTGCCACAGCGATGCTATTATTTTAATCTGTTCTCCTCAGCGTGATCGTGCGATCTCCGAACCTGCGGTTCGAATGATCAAACGTGAAACTCACGGAGGTCCACGGGAATTGTTATTCTCCACTTTGGCTATCTCCGTTGACGCGATTCACCAAGTGAAGCCTCCACTATGGCCTGTATTTAGAGAACCTAGGAAAACACTCGAGTTGTTGCGACAGCCGTTCACAACCGTGTCTATGTTTCAGATCGTTCCAAACGCTATTGTGCTCTCGGCCCTGGTCCGTTAATAATAACGTGTATTTACGCCGACGGTGTCATGATTCTTCCGAGTAAGCACATTTTATTCGAAACTCGAGACCGATACTTGAGATTTTGAGATTCCTGTCAATTCGTCAAATAATCACTTTCGCTTCAATTACTTTATTTACAATATTTGTTATTTTATTCAACACAGGGAATTGTTCCTATCAGTTCGCGAACTATTTGTGCAATTACGTAGGGGAATAGGAAATTTGATATATATATATATATATGCCTAAAAAATTGCCTAGCCACTCGGCTAAAATGCGGCGGAGCTCCATCATGCATAAACCGCATACCGCATTTTAAATCAACACTTTGCAAATAAATGGATTGGTCGTGGAGGTCCTATTGCATAGCCTGCTCGTTCTCCGGATTTGAATCCATTAGATTTT
>NW_025110243.1:71729-72406 GCF_011392965.1 Frieseomelitta varia
AGAGCAAGGCTTCCGACAAATTCGAGAAACACCAGGAATGATAGAGAGAGTAACCAGATGAATGACAAGACGCGTGCAGGCTTGTCTTCAAATGCAAGGTGGTCATTTCTCGAGCATCCTTTGTAAAAGTAATTAAAACAGAAAATTTATTATATCTCATAAACGAGGACAGATAGGACATATATTTCTCATTATTTTTAGGCATACGATCAGCTCCCGATGTGGGTGCCACAAGTTACGAAACACCCTGTATATATAAGTATATCGAAGTAAAGACGATGGCTAATCCTCAGTTCAGGAGCAACAACCTCTCGTGAAGATGAACGTGTCATGCTGGGAAATGAAAGCAAATTACCGTCGTCTACAAATTGGAAATGATTGCTACTCTACATGATGAGTGTTGCTTTCTTGCGGACGATCTTTTGGCATAATTTCGGCGTAATTAGAAATTGCTAGGATTGCCGCTTTTTTTTTCCACTTTAACACTTTTTAATATTTCGCGGCAAAGCTATTTGAAATTACTCGTCCGTATTCCGTGATTGACAGCGTCTAAAATTTCTCAAGAAGAGATCCAACGAAATGCAAAATCATTGACCAAGCAGAAAGATTTGAGATTTCAAGTTATTTTTCATAACTTTCACAGCTTAAACAGTATACAAAAAGAATAAGTATACAAA
>NW_025110243.1:72479-166868 GCF_011392965.1 Frieseomelitta varia
AAAAAAAAAAAAATAAAAAAAAAAAAAAAAAAAAAAAAAAAGCAACCATATTCGAAGGAAAATTGCAGCGCCAGAAGCAAAGCGGAAGTCCTCTCGAGATCCGCTCGAGCACCTTCTTGATTCCTTCGTCGGTCGACGATGTCCGCTGAAACGTGACCGTTTGGCCGTGTAACAGGATTAGAGGAAAAGGGAGATAGATTAAATTTCGAGATATTTAGCCGGACCGCTGCACCCGTCTACTCTTTCACCCCGGCATGGCCGACGTCCGTCCGATGAGGGGAACAGTAGGATTTTCGCCAATATTTTGGGTGTTTAGCCTTTGTCGCGGGACACTGGCCATTGTCGCGTGAAACGATGGGCGTGGAGTTGGCCGCGGTGGAGTGAAAAGAGAACCGGCTACCTTCTTCTGCTCCCTTTTCCCCCTTCCCGCGCCGGTGCCCCTTACGCGCCACTTTTTCAAACCCACAAAAGAGGGCCCGTGGCCCGATACTTAATTTGTTCGCTGCACGCGTTCCGATGACTCTCTGAATTTGCCACCACTTTTCTCTCGCGCTGCCTCCTCTCGCGCAGCGTCGTTCGACGTTCTATGGCGGACGACGGGCCTGATGATTGTAGAGGAAATGGCCTTTCAATGTCGCTACAGTGTGCCAGTCTGTCCGGAGAGTCTGGCGAACTGCGCAGGCTATTAACGCGCGTTTATATTGTGGATTTTCGTCTCTTTACAACCGACGGTGGTGTGTACCAATTTTCGTACAATGGCCGCGTTTTCGAATATTACCCAATTCCAGGAAACTGGTAGCAGAATTATTTTCTAACGCGTCTCTTGCCGAGTGGAGTTTCCATTGCTCTATTGTCTATCGAAATCTAAATATTCTTCGTATAAATATTTTTATATTTTCGCACTTTCGCAAATCTGCAGTCTAATTGTTGTTTAAATGTTGTTGATGCTGAAACCTTTTCCAGAAGCTTTGTTCTCTTTTCAGGTGCGTCGCGCCTCGTTAGATCTCGAAAGGCCACAGATGCAAACAGAAATGGCATCCCGCCGGGGCGAGATTCCCTTCTTTCCACAAGACTTCCGTTCACAAGAGGCGGATTCGTTATTTCATCGTTGCGCGCGTCATCGCCTTCTCGAGAGCACTCGGTCTGCTGCTCCTCCTCGAGTGGCTTCTCCTCCCTCGACAGTTTCACGCTCGTTCTCCAGAACGAACTACTAATCAATGTTAAATGGCGTTTCTTTCGAGGTTCTTCGAGTGTAAGTAAGGCACGCGGTGATGGCTTCTTGAAGATGTTTGGTAAATATCTTTGTTGATCGTCGAAGGGTTAAAGGATTTTCACACAAATTCTTTCGGAGATCAGGACGACAATTAAAAATTCTCGCCAAAAACACAGTTACCGCTCGATAATTATGAAACATTATTGTACGATTAATTCGTAGTGTAAATCAGAGACTGAAAATCGAAATATTGTGAGGTTTAGGTATTATACCGGTATTTGCTCCCATATTATCGTAATATAACCGCTATTTGGGAAATTGGTTTTAATACAGTATAAGACGGTCATACTGGTATTTCCATACGTATTTTACCGGTATTTGATGTCCACAACGGTAAAAATACTGAAATATATACCGGTACGCTACCACTTTACTGACGAAAACATATTTTTCATTTTCTACGTACAGTGAGTTTTATTAATATTCGGACATCATACTATTCAAAATATTGTTACGGATTTCGATTGTTTATAATAGTAAATTTGGATTAATTTTTTAATAATATAATAAAACATTCATTATAGTTTATAGTAACATAAATTTTATTTATTTATTGCACGTACTTTTTTCAATATCAAACAATAAACTGAACTATGTCGAAATGTAGCGTGATAAAAATATTCGGACATTTGAAAAACTACAATATTTGAACCTGAAAATTGTTAACATAAACAATAATTAATATTTTGTTAGGTAGCCCTTAACATCTGCTAATATAAATAAAATAAAAAAAAACTAATAAAAAAGCTAATAAAAATAAACAAAGTGTACGTGTATAAGCGTCATCAAATTTACTATCGGCAGCTTTATGAAAACATTTAATCATTGTCTCCTTTTCCTTTTCTAATTAATATTTTATTTACCGGTATTATACCGAAATACATCTACCGACCTAACATTTGATAGCATCATACCGGTATTCTCACTATTTCGGTTTCATCAAACGTAATCACATAGTAACCTAAAAATACTGGTATTTTACCGATATCCGTAATAGCGATTCGGTTTCTGGTGTAAATAATTATAAAACATTAGCGGCGTAATTACATCAATCACTGTCCACGAAATTTCGCGCAATTTGTCACGCAATTGTCGGGATACAAGCGTTTGCTCGCATTATCCGCGAGAGCGAAAGAAGATCCAAGAATCTCGTGAAATCTCATGCCGGGAAACAGGGAAGCTGCTCCTCTCCTCCCCGACGGTACTGGCACGATAGAGTTTATAAATTATGAATATTTAAGTAGAGAGCGAGACAGCGGGGCGCGCGGCCGTTCCCTGAAACGATATTTTCCTATCTCGGTGCAATAACGTCGCGCAGCGCAAAAGGGATGCTTAGGAAACAGGATGGTACACGTCGCTAAAACGCGTAGCATCCCTTTGAGAGCCAGCGTCAAAGCTAATGGACCTTCTCTCTTCTCCACGAGGTTCTATCGTGTTTCTCTTCGCTTTCTACCCCGTTTCTCTCTTCCTTTCCCCTTTGGTACACTGGGTGTCCCGATAATAATCGCGACAAGGGACGATTCCGAGAGAAATGTGAGAAAAACACACCCGCTTGTTTCTACGTGTTCGACTTTCTCTGGCGCGTGGACCGATCGATCTCTCGATCGTTCGAATTTCTAAAAGCCAAAGCGAAATTTCTACGAATCGACAAGTGTTTGATCTCTCTTTCACTCCAATTTTAAACAAAATCACCAAACGCTTCGTACGAACGAAGTTTTCGTCCCAAGTATATTTTTGGTTCTCGCCTAAGAGACACCCTGTATCCACCCTTTTCCTCCGCGTGGCTCTTCATTTCCCAGAGAGCTGCGGGCAGCTCCTCTCTTCCTCTCTCTGTCTACAAGTATAGTTACAAAGGGGGTCACGAGGGCCGAGGCCAGAAGCCCTGCTAATGTTTAGTAGCAGTTGATTGCAAGCTCGTTAGAATATGCATAAAGCATCGTTGTTAAATGCTCTTTCTCTTTGCGCGGTGTGCCCCGGGTGAATTTAATGGATGCGTGCAGCTACTCTTCGCCGGGCCCGCCGTGTCTGAACGCGCGTGCAGCCGCAGAAATGTTGCTGGTGTCGCTCGATTTGGCTCACAGAAGCAGAGCCTTCGATGGAATAGCTGGCGAGGTGGGCGAGGACGGAGGGGGGTGGGTGAAGTTAATTATGCGAAGGGTGGATGCTGCTTGTATGGGAAATAATACCAGCAGTTGTAAGACGTTAAAGGGAATTGGAATATTGTTGAGGAGAATTGTGGAGGGGTTGCGAGGAGGATGAGACGATAAATGGGAGGAATTTGGGAGTAGGTATATATCTCTGTGAAACGTAGTATTTAATTTTGCTCCTCTCCGGCTACAACTTTCGACAAACATTTCCCAGTAAAATTGTTAGAATCGTTGATGATTAATTCGTGATATTTCTCGATTTCATAGCGAACATTTTTAGTGCAAATTGTTCCATTTGGTTGGGGTCCTTTAGTGTCGATAATAGAATTACGACGATAGAAATTGATGGACTTGTTTTTCTCAAAGATTTTCATATGTACGCCTCGTCTCAAATAAAAATTCGAGCAGATCAAAATTGATGACGATGCCTTTGTCGAGCATTTCTGTATATTCGCCAACTGTGTTAATAATAAACGATGTTCTGCAAACGATTACGTTTTAAATTATAAATCAAAGGATGCGATATACCGGTCGGTTACGTGAAACTTTAATCATGTTACTTTCCATTTACGTTGTGCTCCGATTCATTAATATCAAACTCTCTCCATTAATCAAAATATTTTTACAATTCCATTCTTGGAAATCTTATTTTTATCAAATAAACACGTTTGATCGTCCGTACGAGGTATTTCACATAAAAAAATACTACAAGTTACTTTCTTACAGTGTTACACGCGAATCTTCTTCATCAAAATCAAGGGGTGTTGCAAATTTCGAGGATGAGTTTTAGAGAGTGAAATCCTTTTTTTTTTAAGAAATAAAATTGCCACTACGTGTTCAATTTTCGTTATCACAAACCTTCGTTCGAAACATTCTGCTTCTCTTGGTTAAAAAGTTACGACAAAGAATAGTTCCGAAAGAGGATCGAAAGATAATTAGAAGTTGATATTAAATGCACTTTAAAATCCGTGCTCCGTCGAGTAATTGAATCTGCCGTCAATTTTAAAATAAATGTTCAATATTTCACTGCAGTTACTTTACGATCATTTTCGAATCGACGTCTATTTTTTTTTCTCCTTTTTTCTTCAGGTTTACGAATAAAATGTCCCTCGATTCGATCACGGTGGCGCGCGAATTAACATTCCGATTCTACGTATTCTACGAATACGATTAAGCGCAATTTGCACGCGTAGTTGTCGGGATTCTCCGACGATTTCGAAAGCTCGTTTCCGTCGCCTGGAAATCTTCAAGTTTGGTTTATCGGATCCTACGTTCTCGCAAGCGTTTAGGGGAGTTTGAAAACCGATTAGGAGTGTATTTCGAAGCATCAAAACTAACAGATACTTTGCGCAGTCCGGCTGCCTCGGAACTCGACCGTCCCTCTGCCACGAAGTTGCTGCTCGGTCGCCACTCCACCACGACATTTATTAACCTTAAGCCATCGGAGTTGCTCGCTATCTATCTGCTCTGTTTCTGGATTATACCGGGAGTATCGGCAAAACAGAGATTAACGGCTGCACAGTTTGACGAAGTTATAAATGGATCACGATCGAACGATAAAATTTCATTGTTTCAAATCGCGGTCCGTTTATTGCAGATTTCACGTGCGATACACTACGTGATACTGTATAAGGAAAGGAAATTAATCTAATCGCTTAACTTGAATTTTTACTTTTGATTCGACGAATGAAAAGAAGAAGAAACGAGCATGAATCTATTCATTACAATTGACTAAAACAAATTGTTCTTGAGGTAGGAAAGGAACTTATTTACTGAATACTCTATGTAGAGAAGAGCACTGTGCACGGATGTGCTGTAACGTGGAAGAGATAAATTAAAGGAGGAATACGAATCGGTACCACCGATTCACCACGAGAAAAGAAATCGGAGAAACTGTCAATCGAGAGCGCCACGCATCTGCCACTTACCCGGCCTCGATCGTTACAGTACCTTTTTTCCCACAATGACGCTCCATTTCGTCACAATTATCGCCATTATTCGCCGCGAGAAGAGCATTTTAGCCACGCCACACAATGAACTCCGGTATCTATATACATTCAGCCTGTGTGCTTAACTGACGTATATCTGTACACATTTACAAGCATGCACAGACGTAAGAACTTTTCACACACACGCATGCGCGTTGCGTGTTGCGACGTTGAAGACGAAGCGGGGGCAAAAATCGAGCGCCGATCTCCTCCCTCGTTGGATCGTCTCTCGTTTTATTGTGTTTTGACAGCAGGTTTCGTGTGGCCACCGTTGCTTTTCTCCGCGACAAACGATACTGTTTCTTTGGCTACTACTTTAAGAGCGGCGATCTTATCCGAACGAGGTGGAACGCACGAAAGTAGCAAAATGGACACTCTGGAACGAAGCTTCTTATTATGACGGTTCCGAGAGGCAATTGTATCTGATCGGTCTGAATATAGAGTTACTGGAACATCGGGGCGAGATAAATAGGCTGGGACGCGATAGATTTGTTGGGGAATTTGATGGCACCTTTCAAGAGCTACGTTTTGTCGTCTCTTTTTTTTTTTTTTTTTTACCTCAACGCTCGAAGAGGTTCGGTAGTTTAATATTTTGAAGCATTGGAAACTTATAATTGCAATAATCGTATTTTTCGGGAGATTATTATACGAAAGAATTTCTCTCGTCAGAGAAAGAGAAAAGCGTGCTCCAAATTTCAGTATTCGTCACAGTTTCCACCCTTCGTTCGAGAAAGTTGTGAAACGGGGGATGCAGTACCTGCAGCAAAGCTTCGTTCACGTACACTTGGTCACGGGACAAATGAATACATAGATTTGACAAGAGCGCTGATTGAAATTAAGCAATTCAAAAATAAATCTAGTTCACTGGGGCGCAACTCCAAGATGCAACACAAACCGGAATAAACTCCATTCTTCGTCGAGTTCCAATTTCATTCGACGCACACTCACTCTGACTCCAATTGACACGACTCGGAATCCCCGTGGACGATACACGAAAACGGAAGAACGCGGGAAATACGGTGGTGGTAGGGAAGAGGGGGGAGGGGGAGGGGGGAGGGCGATATCAACGAATGATGAAGGGCAGAAGAAGGGTGGCCGAGGCGGGCGGGGAGGGCCGCGGAGGGGCGCGAGGCTGTTATTTGCAATGAAACGCAACAATTGCAATCGGAGTCGATGCACGGCGTGTCAGCGTGTCGTGTAAACGCGCCATATTGCAGCTGGGCCGCTGCTGAAAAATAGTGTTTTTGTGCAAGCCGAAACGGCAGATATGAAACCAGCATGGCGGATGCTTACAAATAGTTGCAGGGCGGCGCCTTCATATAAATGCGCGTACCGGTTCGTTTCTCTCTCTCTCTCTCTCTCTCTCTCTCTCTCTCTCTCTCTATTTCTCTTTCTCTGCATCTCCCTTTCTACGCTCACTGTGTCTTTTGTCGCAGCGTACGTGTGCGAAAGGACGAAAAGGATTCTGTGAATGAGAGACCATGCGCTCGTTGCTTCGGGGTAAGTGGAGGGAATTCTGAGAAGCGGCACACCCCTTTTCGAATTAGGTAGCGGCCGTGGTGACTAAATAGGTGGATTTGAAAGTTGTCGCTTCGGTCCAGCTTCTGGATAAGATAATTTTTTTGTTGGGAATTGTTGATTAAATTCGTCAGATAGGCGGATAAGTATCTACCGTGTAAAGGTAATTTTGTCATAATCGTTCTTCTGGAAACGAAGGTGAAAAGAAATTTAGAATGATTATTCGCGACGTAATGTTACGCAGCAAAAAATCTGCTCAGAGATTTGCACATTCAATTATTTCGTTATTACAGTGGGGCAAAGAGAAGAGATCATTAGTAAGAGTCATTAAGCAATAAAACACTTCCCAGTTGAATATGACGATTTGCATATAAATAAAGAATGTTGAATATTCAGGTCTGTTTTTAAAAGAACGGAAGTAGCATCGTGTGAAGAAGTATGATAGATGTAACGCTCGGAACAGACGCGTCTAATTCGTGAAATTTCTCAGTTTCTGCTATAGTTTTAAGGATCAATCAGTTTTCGTAGGAAACGTAGAATGTCAAAAAATTTTGGAAAGTTTAAAATTATAATTGGACTGTAGACATTTATGTAAATTCGTATTCTCATGAATTCAGCTAAAGCAATTGGAGTTTCGTTCAATTTTTTTTTAATAACGCAGAGACACAAGTTTTTTATACCTCTTCTCACAGTATAATCGTACAATCAAATTTCACTACTTCAAATATTCTGTGTTTAGATCTTATATTCTCGATGCTCCTAATCTTATCAACCTTAATGTGAGTAGATATGATTATATATAGACACATGCTGTAATTTCCTATTTTTGGAGTACAGGAAATATTTGGTCATTCCAAACCAACTCAATAATAATTCTACACTCCAGACTCAACTACTTGCTAAATACTTATTAGTCGATCACTTGGACGATCGTAGCTTTCAGAAACTATGCGTGGGAAACGAGTACTTCAGCATTTCAACGTGTTTATTATCAGTTACCAATCGGTAGTAATTTTTATCGCTTTCGTCAGCATATCGTTCCGAAAAGAAAAGAATCATCTGACCTACTCCAAAAATATCGAGTTGCGAGGGTGTTGGTTAAGCAGGAGTACAGCGTAATAAACAGAAATACGCTACTGTTGCTTCGTAAGCGCTCGAGTCCTTCGCTACTCCGAAACGCATCGTCCCGTTTCTCGGTGCCGGTCTCCGATCGCCGGCAATGATATCGAGCTCTCGTATCGAGAGATAAGAGAACCGGGCAGCATCGGCTAGTCGCGCCACCGCCGCCCCCGCGTTAGGTACCAAGCTCAGGATCAATATCCATGGTGGTAGGTGTGGCGGATGGCAGAGGGTTCCATCTTCGACCGTCCTCTCTGTGCTTATTGGTTGGAGGATGGTTTCACGGGTTCTGGTCTCGGTACCCGAAGCCTGCACTCTGTTCCGGGTAAACGGGCGGAGCTTGGTCGTTTCTACCCTGGCGGCAAGTGGGGAGAAGCCATCGGGTGGAGGTGCTCTCCTGGCAGACGGCCGAGTCGTAAATCATGACCAGTCGGTCGCTCGGAGCGCATCGTGACAAACAGCCTGAAAACCTTTGGAAAACATCGGCCGCGATCGATCCACTCTCCGTAGTACCGATCTCTAATTTCGTTTCTTCGCTACCTCGCTTCGGTACCGGCGGCTGTGTGCTCAGGTTCGACCCAAGCAAGCATTCGCTCGCGCTCGCAACGCGTATCGTATCGTATCAGTGATACCAAGTAGACATTTCGCTTTGGAAATTCCTCATTATTCGCAAAGACGCTGAATGAAGATCGTGGAGTTGATGTGGAAGTGATCGGTTTTCACAAGAGAGAAAGAGAGAGAGAGAGAAAGAGAGCAGCATGTGCAGCAACGAGAGCCCGCCGCCGGCGAAAGAGCCGCTAGCCGTCGGTCTAGGTAACCCGATGACAGGCTTCTTGCCTGGATTGGAACACTACAGACTGCAATTGTACCATTACGCAATGGCCGAGAGATTGAGGCTGGCTCAGCAGTTGCACCCTCAGCATCCAGGCGTAGGCCACCCTCCGTCTAGCGCTCCAACTCACCTAGGAATGGGCCCAGGGTTTCCTGCGCCGCTACCGCTATATCCGGCGGCGGCCGCTGCTGCCGGATATCCCAGTCGATTAGCCCTCTCCATGGCTCTTCTCCATCCTCATCACCAGCGGATACCGGAGGAGCCGAAACCCCAACACAGTTACATCGGTCTGATCGCCATGGCGATCCTCTCCTCGCCGGAGAAGAAACTCGTGCTATCGGACATCTACCAGCACATATTGGAACACTATCCTTACTTTAGAACGCGGGGGCCAGGCTGGAGGAATTCGATAAGACACAATCTATCTTTGAACGACTGTTTCGTCAAGTCGGGCAGAAGCGCCAATGGAAAGGGCCACTACTGGGCCATACATCCGGCGAATTTGGAGGATTTCAGACGAGGAGATTTCAGGAGACGCAAGGCTCAGAGGAAGGTCAGAAGGCACATGGGTCTGGCTGTCGACGAGGAGCCTGACAGCCCGAGTCCGCCACCCCTGCCGGCGACACCACCTCCTCCAGCGACTCTAGGACCTCCGGTGGCTTCTCAGCCGATGCCAGGAATCTGGACGCCTCATCACCATCATCCACACCATCAACAGCAACAACAGCAGCAACAACAGCAGCAGCAGCAACAATCGTTCCAGAGTCAAACTCTCAGACAGTCCTCGACTTTCCAACCTTCGAGGAAGAGACAGTTCGACGTGGCGTCTCTGCTTGCGCCCGATGACCAGCATCATCAGATAGAGTCCGATCTGAAGCCGCAGAAGACGAGGAGATTTAGTTGCAGCGAGGACGAGCTACACGATCTCCAGGAGGCCGATCAGGACGAGGAGGACGTGGACGTGGACGTGGTGGCCGAGACAAACGCTCTGCCGTCGCCAAACACGCCGTCGGCCAGTCCCGAGGCTAAGGTCATCTCGACGGCCAGTCACTGGACGACCAATCAGGCCATTCAGAGCGGTCAAATCTCGGGGCTGCACATTCAGAGTCATCTCCAGGCGAGGAATTACTACGTGCCAGCGACATCCAGCAACGGGCCCACCGTTCAATAGAAGATTTGGTGCTTGTGAAGGTGAACGATGCTGCGAGTAAGCGACGTGTAGAGGTGGACGTAAAGGTGATGGATAAGAGGTCGGGAATTCCTTTGATGGAATGGGGTTTTTTTTTTAATGTTGTTTTTCGAGAGTTGGCCTCGGGGCGGAGATTTCGAGGCGTGGTGGTTCACGAACGAAATTTACTAGCTCGATAAGTCAGATACACGCGCGGAATGTTTATTTCATTGAATACAGATTTCTGCGAATGTAGTAGAACCTTGATTATCTGAGTTGATTATAGTTACATGCTGCTGTTGCTACGAGAAAATGTAACCTTCTTTCAATTTCTATTTATGTTTTGCTGATTTTTCTTGCAAGGGACCATTTTCGAATTTTTCATTAACGAACGTACGAAAATCGAGGTTCTGCTGTGCGTTAGATTGTTTTCGTTACACACTGCATGTCCAGAGTTCAAATTCAAGCTACTAAATTTCGATTTTGATCCAGTACGCGTCGCCTGAGCCAAGCTGGTGCTAACTAGTCGTGCCAAATTGCGAAATTGTTTTAGTTCCTTCGGCTATGCCAATTCGATTCTTCGTCTTGTAATTAGATGATCAATATTTATCTAATTATCTTTGTAAATATTTTGTAATTATTCTTTCTTTTGTTTCGAGGTATGCGGTGCAATATCTCATTTTCGCATATTTCTTCTTCTTCTTCTTTTTCTTTTTTGTTTTTTTTGAACGAAACCGACGGTTTTCCCACTTCTCCATTAATCGACTGTACGAACTGATACAAATCGCGACGTTTCTTTTAGTTCGAGTCCGGTACTTGAATCCATGTATCGTGCAACACGTGTTATAGGGAACGAGTCTATGTGTACTATATTAATATAAATGTATAAGAATTCAGGTAGTCGGAGGTTTCGAGGCTACGATTCCATCATCAGCACACCGAGCATCGTTAACTTTTTACAGCGTTTATCGAGGCTTTGAAAATGAATCTTTAGAATAATTAAAAAAAAAAGAAAAGGAAAAACAAAATACCAATCACAACGTAGTAAAGCAATAACTGTAGAAAGTTAACTTATCGCGTGATCTCTGACGCGTTGCTGCTAATAATTATTTGAATGACTCGAGAAACTCACAAACGTTAGATCAAAGATACGGACGAATCAGCTCGTTTCGTTTAATTTCTCAATTTACTGTAGAAAGATAGAAAAATAATAAATTCTTACGAATTCTTCTGAATCTGAGAAACCCTGAAGTTTCATTTGAACTTGTTGCAGTTTCTAAAAAAATGAAATGCACCGATCTCCGAATAATTGCGAACGGTAAACACGCGAAACACATCGTGTGTTAACGATGGAATTGTAACTCGAGGGCCGAGAAATTCGTGTAAATAAAAGGAGGAAGCTGTAATAAAGTGGAGGAGACGAACGTAATTTCATTACGTTTTCCCGTAACGTAACGATGAAATTTCAAAATGTGGGGCATTACATCGGACTGAGAAAGCAGACCCGCCTGTTCAAAGTGTAATATACAATCTCGTTGGAAAGTTTATTAAGATCTTTAGTCTCGTCTTTACTATTAATCCACGCGTCGTCACTCGAACGATATACACGGTGTACGAAGAATATTATTCTGTGCAACCCGCCGCCACCCCCCTCCCCTCCTGCCCACACTCCCTCTGTATGTATGTATGTATGTATGTATGTATGTACATGTACCTATATATACGTGCCTACGTATAATTGAGATGTATCACGATTAACAGAACAAACCGAAACACGAAACGGAAATATCAATGGAAATGACACACACGGACACGCGGACAAACACGAGGCATGATGACAGACAGATAGATCGTGGTTTTTTAAAGGTTACTTCTCTAAAGTAATACGGATATACGTGATCGATCTGTCTTTCTTGATTCTCAGCGCGGAAACTGCCGCATCTCGATGCAACTGAAGCTGAATAAAGTTTCTGTTCCCATGAACTTTTTATTTCGTTCTATTCTTCACCCCGTTTCCCCTGTTTCTCGATGCAGGCGATGGGAGATTCTTGATTCCTGACGGAGCGTGAATTTCCGCCATTTTTGCTTTACTTTTGGAAGAAGAAGACGAAGGGGGCGCGTTGTGATGTCAGATATTCGCAATGTTGTTGCAACCCGGCAAGTTGATCCAAAAATTGATTATAAGATTAATCTCCAATTTATATCCCGAATTTCTAGAATTCTTGAAATTCAAATAAATCTTTCAAACTTGCAACTATATTTCAGCGTTCTTGGAACTTTGAAACGTCTCGGTTATTCTGCGCTACGTACTGGCAATTTTCAACCTTGTTTCCAGCATTTCTTCGAATCGTGCGTTGCAAAACTCGCATAGTTGGCGATCCTTCGACACACGGCTGAGAGTATCCGCGGCTATTGGCCGTGTTCTCGACTAAATGGCCAACGACGGATGCATCTGTTGCTACGACGAATAAAATGCACGGCCACTCAGGGTTTTCCAGCGGCGCGCAAATGCACGTGGAATGTTTGTGTCAACTTCTCGCATTTTTCTGCGTGTCACGGAACTCATTTGAAGGAGAGGAAAAAAGGAAAAAGCGGGAGAAATAAAGGTGGGAAGGTATTCGTGTTAGGAACGACATTGTGCGCGGTTTGTTTTATCGAAGCAACGCGCTGATTCGTTCCCCGTTCGTCGTAGGAAACAAGATACACCATTGATTCAATACACTTTTCAAGCTATTTAACGATTAATCATGCAGAACGTTTCGTGCATGCGTTTCGATGTTGACTCGACTGATGCGTGTTTAATACATCTTTCATATTACCCTCGTTCGAGCGTTGAGCAAGTTGGAACTTCGTGCAACGAGCCAGCGGGCGTTTCCTCGAAGGAAATTATCATTACGTGCAGTTTTCTAAATAGAATTGTTGGAACATTGTTTTCTTCCTCAATAATTTTAATTATCGGGAAGTGTTGGACAATAATCTCAAAAGAATTATGGAAGGAAATTGAGCGGGCAAATATTTTTTCGTAGCAAATAAATTTTTCATGGCATTAATTTGTTATTCGGAAATGCCGAACGACACAAGCGGGATAAATATTTTTGCATCGCAATCGAAATTTACATTCATTTAAAAAACAAAAGACACGCGTAAGTTTAGTATTTTTATACTTGTGCAATGTCATTGTCGATTTGCATATTGTACTTTCAATAATTGCAACGTTCGCTTCTTGAAGATAATCAGTGGGTACTTTGCTAAGTTGGAGAACGGGGATGTGAAATCATATGACAAAATATTTTAACATACAAATAGGACAGAAACGATGTTCGAAACCATTTATTAAAACCAGTCTTATCTGTAATGCATTCAAAATATTACAAGTGGAACACTTAACAAAGGCATTAATACAAAGCAGAAGTTTTACAATTAGTGTTCTAAATAAATCATCATCCGTAATTTAAAAAAAAGAAAAAATTGAAAAAATGGAAAAATGTAACAAACTACAAGGAAAGGAGAAAGAAAATAGTAAAGAACGTGTCTAAATGAAGATACACGACAGCGAGACTGAAAAATCAGAGGGTTAACTATAAAATTTCAAGGATTTATTATTATAATGAACGTTAAGTAGTTATTAATCGGGTTTGAAGTCGATAAAAATCGACTTGCTATTTTGCAGCTGTTTTGGTGATGATAATGCGACGATGATATTAGGTCGTGCTTAAAACGTGCTTTCAAGAATATAATCATTCTGTTCGGCGCAGCTTTTAGCAGAGTTTTTGATTTTAACGGCTCGCTATTAAAAGTTTTGCGAACAATTTAGCCCGACGGAATCGCGTTCAAGATACAGCGTTAAAATTCGTAATTAACCGAGCTGCGGCGTTCCCGCCGTGCTAAATATGAATCCCCGTTGCCATTTGAATTTTGAACGCGAAATCGAATTCAGACGCTCCCCGACGATTCCACAAAATTCCCTGAATTTTTGTTAATATTCCACTGATGTTCTTTTCTTTTTTTTTTTTTTCACCGCGCTCGGGTGGATATATCGAGCAATCAGAAATTAAGTTTTGAAACTCAAAGTATACAAATAAAATAGAAAATTCAGCAATTTCGATGGAAACGGAGTCACAGTCGTGGGATCTCGGATATTTTAAAACGTAATAAAAATAATAATCGCGAAGAAGAGTCTTCAAAGTATCATATACATATATCTCTAAAGAACGACCTCGATCAATCATGCTGAACAAAGGAACCACTTTCTTCCCGATCTATCTTCTCAGTTCGTGATTCCGTTTCACAATCGATGTTACGCTACGTCATTATTTGTTAAATAATATTCGAAAACTCGGAACGAATAGTTTAGTTCGCTCAGTGGATTTGGAACAACAAACCAGAGCGACGTTTGCACAGCCCATTGGAATGGGCTTTCCAGCGAGGCAAACGCCCGCCTGACTGTTTTTCTAACACCCTGCTCGTAGGATAGAGACTTCTGGGAAAGGAATTAGTCAAGGAACTAGTTCAAGAATTTTCACGTGACCTACGTCAACCTGAAAAATTTTTCCCATCGTTCACAAGGAATCTCTGTTTTCACTCGAGTGAAATTTTGAAGTTGCAATTATTTAAATTTAAATATAGAATCTTCCAACTAATTAAATAAATTAAATTGATTGTACAAAAAATTGTTCAGGCCACCGTTATTAACGATATTAATATCATCCGACAATACGATTAATATCGTCGATATTCCAGACTCTAGAAGTAATTTCGTAATCTCGAACGAATCCTGCTTCGTGTGTCGCTTGCCATCGTCGGAAGCAATATTTAACAAATTGCTTTCGTTTCTATCGTCGGGTTTCCCTCCTTTGTGCCAGCGTACCATTGAGGATTACGTCGAAATGTTGGCAATGCGATCGTTTAAGACTTCATTTGATGAATCGAGAGACAATGGAACACTTTGTCACGGGATCTGGTAAATCTTGCATTGTTGCTGGCAAAGAAGTCGTTTCCGTAGTCGGAACACGGAAAAACCGTTTAATTTTGTCGCGCAAACGTTTCCACTTGTTATTAGTAGCTCTCAAGTTAATAATAATTTCTGCATCCAGTTGTTCAAGATTCACTCCGTTTACATGGACTTAGGAGAGTTCTTCCCTAGTTTGTAAATTTGAATCAAAGAGTTTTTAACAGATTTATTTACCGTCGTTTCGTCCAAACGTAAAATCGTATCGATCAGTGGTACGTCAAACGCTGTACAACTCCATTCAATTAGTAATCGCGTCCGTTATGAATGAAGCAGTTTAAGAAAACGTTTAAAGAAAACAGATTATCCGTTCGGCGGGCCGTCTTATAGATTTGTCTCATGGATTTTCAAGCAACAGCCCGGGGGCTAATGTGTCTCTTATTAGAAAAGATTTGCGATAAACAGAGCTCGTCAAACACGAGCCAGGTGTTTAAACTATCACGCAGTCTTGAAAATATTGTTATATATACTAATGGCGAAAACCACAAATAGATATTGATATTGAAAATTTCATACTTTTAAAAATACAGGCGGTCCTTGAGTCGAGACGGCCCTTAAGTACTTTCGTGCTTAGTTGGTTTTAAAAATGTTGATACGAAAGTTGAAATGTACGAAAATAAAACGTCAAAAATATTTATTTTTAAACGAGTGTCGGGATATAAATAAATAACACTTTATCGATTAGTACCTGGTCTTTCCTTTACAAGTTTATCAAGAGATAGTTGAATTGCACTCTTCTTGCTTTTTTTTTTTTTTCTTTTCTTGATAAGTAAGTTTCGTAACACACTGTGTCTTTTTCTATTGTCCTTCGTACGTGAGATGTGCATACGTTTGGGTTCACATTCTTCCACGATGGTCAAAAAATTTGTCAAAATGCACGAAGTACTTTCGCACATACGTATCGACAAAAATCTAACATTTAAATAGAGAATGTGCGAAAGTCGAGGACCGCCTGTGTACATTTGTACAAAGAAATGAATAAAGATTTGCTTCATTTGGGAATTGTCGTAACAAGTGTACCCTACTTTAGATGTGTTTTGCGGATTTCTACTCTTCGATTTCCGGCAGTCTATTTGTTATACCAATATTGGATACAATGGAAGCTCGAATGTCAATAAAGAAAACTAATAGATCGAATCCCTTTGCAGGCCACCATATATACCTAGTTCTATCCTCCAAAAATACTTGCAGAAAGGGCTGCATTTCATGCAGAATTCAGAGAAAGATTCACTTCTTCGTCTCGGTACACTTCCTCTCGATTCTTCGGCAAACAGGAAGATAACTGTCAGGGCCCGCTCCATTTTCACGTCGTTCAAGCAACGTTCAGGCTGGCTCGACGGCTTTCAAAAATCCACAAGCGAAGATCGCGAGCGGGAGATAAAAAGTGTGGAGATCGGTTGGAAATCAGCGTAGGTCCGCGATGCGTATCGTTGCCGGACGTATTTAGATCAGATTGCCGGATCGACCGCGTCCGTTCGCGTTGTTTGCTACACGCTTGCAACGCGTCATGCATATACATGCACATAACCGATGATGCACGCAGCACCGGGGCTAGGCAACGTGTGTGTGTATGTGTGTGTGTGTGTGCGTGTGGCGAAACTGGCTACAATGCGACTAGTCCGTGTCACACACACCGGATGCAACTCGTGGTGCACGTGTGCACGCCGAGTGGAATACACGCACACGCGTAAATACCTGTATGCTATTCCAAAATTGGAGTGCAATTGGGAACCGCGTTAGATTTAATTGCTTACGTTAGAGAAAAGTGGGAGATTTGGAGGCAAGATTTTCCTCACACGACTGCCAAGTTTCTGAAACTCTCTCTCTCTCTTTCTCTCTCTCTCGAGTTTCGGAGTGACACGAAATTTTCAAATTCTCCCAATCCCTTTGAATTTCAAATCCTAGAATTTTCAGATTTGTCGATTCTGTCTATACTAATAACCATAGTTCCATGATTTCCATGATTTTGGAAGCGACTGCAACACCATACGAGCTACGTGTGCAGAGTTCGATGTGTAGACGGTGAGGCATGATAGCAGAGCGGAGAGGAGAATCGGCCGGTGATCTCGTTATCTCGATAGTTGTTACTCTGCAAATGGATTTGCGGCTGCGCGGATTAGGATCGTCTATGCGTCGGGGCCGCCGGATGCCAAGGATGCACTCCGCATCTCTCGTCAGAAGCGACAATGCCGTGTTACCGGCAATATCCTTTCAATTAAACGAAGTAGTTGGCTATATACGAGGATTATCAACCGAGGTGAGAAATCGATCGCTTAGCCCTTAGTTGACGCAAGTGAAGATTCCCAGAGAAACGCGTGTATCAAAAAATATATATCTCGAAGATTAATTAACATGGCTCACAGATAATAATTTTTCGTTCGTTGTTTGATCGCCGTGCAATTTATTATTATAATTCATACTTTTAAAAATATAATTAACATCTCGCGCGACAATTAATTGTTTGAAATTTTCTAGAAACGCACGAAGCTACGCAGGCAGCTTTCGTTATGAAATATCGCGAGCCACTTTCCCATGAGACACGGCCGAACGAACGAACGAACGAACGCGAAGGGCCTCGGTCAACACTTTTGTCCCGCAGCGCGCAGGTAAAATATTAGCCGATCCTTCGAACCGGCGAGCAACCGCGTAAAATGGGATCTCCGCGACGGCTGGTCGCACGAACCAAAGGCCTCCGGGATTGCCGGTCGCGTGAACTTCGACCTGGCCTTAACCGACGTGTCAGGTGTTGCGCCATTTCAACACGCCTAATAATCCATTTATAGGGGGCATTGTTAAAAATCGCCAGCTCCTGTACTCGACTCGATGTATTTTTAGGATCGATCCACTCGGCGATCGACAAATAGCGAGCGATGCTATCGGGAATCGAGACTCGAGGTGAGAGATATATTCATCTGCCTACTTGCCTCTGCCGTTTCCGGTACGCGAGAGACGACACACACACACACGGTTCCGACACGATTGACAAAAGAGTCGCGCTTTTAATGATAGACGATGGAACGATGAAAGCGAAGTGGCGACGGTAAATGGCTGGGGTGAGAACACGGAAGAATAGAGCGGAGAGGGGATGGTGGTTAAACATTTGGTAATACGCCGTCGGATGTGAGGGGCTCTCGAAAGCGAGGTGTGATTCTTTTCCGGGGGGAGACAGCGAGTCGCCCTTCGATAGGTTGAGGAATATTTAAAATTTCCCAACTCGTAATAATTCAATTCCTAAATTTCTGGAACAACCAAACTGTTTCTTCACTTTGCTTTGTCAGAATCTATGTATCTATTCTGCAAGCTCTCGACTTTGCTTTCAATTTTCCACTCGACATCTTGCAATTAATTACAACGCGAAAGTCTCGCGTTCTTTCCAGTGCAGAGGCAAAAATCCGCTCGAGCAGTCTCGGATAATAGAAAATCGTCGCGAGAGTGTCGACGGGGCGAAATTATTTCGAGACGAACGGACGATAATAAAGTAGTTTGCAACAGTGCCGGCCAGGTTCCTCGAAATGTTTTCCAAGCGATTGTCGCGACGTTTGCTGTATTTGTATCTCGCGACGAAAGGAATATTCGGCGAGGAGGCCAGCTGCCGTCGCCGCGGGGTTCTCGACTTTCCGGCTGGCAATTTCGTCGGAAGTACGGAACGACTCGATTGTTCGGAGGTATCGAGGCAACGAAATCACTCTGGAGGAAAAATAATTGCGCGAGATTCGAAGCGTTAATGCCTGGTGAGCGACAATAGCGGCCGCGGCACGCGTGAACACCACGGCTCAACGCGTCCAATTAACAATATTGTGATTCGACGGCGGTGTTCACGGCGAACGTGAGAGATTGCGTAACAGTAACAGTCGTCCAACACACCCTTCGACTTTCTTTCATTGCCATTTCAAGCTCATGCTTCGGTAAGTTCGATAGGTATATTGTATCTTACGATTGCGAGATCGCCGCAGGATTTGATATATTTCTAATATCCTCGTGAATTTCGCCATAGATTTCTAATTTTGCCTTCTACTATCATTCACGTACAGTGATTTTCTTCAAATTCACGATTCGATACCGTGCCAACGTTATCGTCGCAGCAATTATTTGCGTGCAAAAAATTTCATTCGCGTGTATCCAGATGTATTTGGCCTTGTTCTCGCGTTTCGCGTGCGAGCGAAACGCGAGAGAAAAAATTGGCGATAGATAAAATTGAGATATAAAACAAAATAAAACAATGAAATACGTGGCGGCCCGCTGGAAACTGTAACGAAATTAACTGGTTTTGATGGTGGGACGCGAGATCTGGGAACCGACGGTGAAAATTCTGGGAAATCGGGGAATGCGGACGTACAGTAGGTAGCGATTGGTAGAGCCGGGCCGCTGTTAGCAAATATTTTCCAACGACATTCGCATTATGAAACACGGGAGTCGCGTTTTGCGAGAATTCGGGCTATTTTCTGCGCGCGGAACGGAACGCTTCCGTGGTACGAAGCGAGACCCCGGTGGTGTATATCGACGCCGCGCCGTTTATTTATCCGTAGCCCGGCGTTTGGATCGCGCGAATCAATCAATCGCCGTGTGTTCAATTCGAAACGCGCATTTGTCCACACGACAATGCGCCGCCGTGTATCCTGTGTTGTGTGCCAACTTTCAACACACCGGGACCAGCCCGCACGCAGAGAGCCCGGTTTTCAAATTCGGGAAAACCTTTCTACCGCCTATTATCGCCACGTTAATGCACCCTTTAAAAGAGGGCGAGGAGGAGGAGGAGGAGGAGGTGGAGGAGGAGAGAGGGTATGCAGTTTTCTGTTTTTTTTTTTTTTTTTTTCTATTCGATACACGGTTTGCATTTGCAACGCCCACCGCAAAAAAATTTGCACGTATCTACCGACGATTTTCGATATTTCGAGCAAGAAATAGTTCCTCCCTTAAATCGTTTGCAATTTCGATTAATTTTCCTTTCTTCTTTTCTTTTTCTTTTTTTTTTTTTTTATAAATGATTTTCTCCTTGTAATATTTTGCATTCGAACACCCACCGTGCAGAGAATTTGCGTATCGACGATAATTTTCGTAGATATTTCGGAGCAGGAAGATTTCTCCCTTGCAATTTCATTCAATCGATTTTTCTACGAATGATTCTCCTCTTGAAATGAATTTACCAACAACACAACAAAACTATCTGTCGCGAACAATTTACCACGCAAGGGACTTGTTGAGATTTTCTAATTTAAATTGTAGTACGAATATTGTAATTTCTCTGTGCATTTTCGTACGTGATTTTATTATATATTGGCCAACTAACAAGTGACCATTCGCAGACCGTAAGCTCTAAACTATTTGAGAAATGGAATTTTCCGTTCGACGACGTGGATACTTGGAGATGGAATCCAATTTGAAACAGAAATACGGAGCATTTGTTACTTCTTCGTGACGAGTGTAGCGTAGCAACGTTTCACAGGCGAATTATGCGGGCGATGAAATTGGTGACTGTAAGATAATGCACGCAGTTTCGCGCGGCGCCATTGCTGAACGCGATTTTCCCCCGTGCGGAGGAAATTTAGCATGGAACTATTGTTATGAAATTATGGCTAGCCTCGGTATAGCAACGGCTTATGAAAATAGAGTTTATTACGCGTGTATGTTCGCGTAACCGTGTAACAAAGCAGCGAAAACTTGTAAATATATCCCGAAACACACTGAAACTTTTCTGCATCATTTTACATTTCCTTACGTTTGCTGATTAATTTTTCTTTTGCGTTAAATACGACGACTACATATTTGTCAGTCGAATGACAATAGAATTTAATTTAAATTTCCCGAGGACAAATTTTCATTAATGAAAATTTCGTCAATCCAGTAAAGGGGTTAAAACAGAGTGAAACAACAATTTTCTGCAAATTTGTTGTGCCAAACAACGTAGATAATGTCACAAAATATGGATCATCAACGTTCTGGCAGATTTACAGAACGTAATTAAATAAAACAGATATCGGCAACCTTTGTTGCGATTCGTTAATTTCGATTAAAATTCCCCCACGCCAATTGTTAATAGATGAATTTTCCATTTGAATTTGATTCACAGCGTCGGCAAGCCCTCGTGTTATAGGAGCAACGATTCGAATTTGCCCGTGTGGTGTGGACAGGGAGAGGGAAGTGGGCACTCGTGAGGTATTCGAGGACACTCGATTGGCCACCGTACTTAAGGGTGTAACCGAGCGCATGATCGAAACCGCGTGCTCTCTCTTCCTCGAGGACTCGTTCGGTCGCTCGCCGGGAATAAATCGGGAAACAAATTCGGCGTGGAAAGGACCTACGACTGGTCCGTGGTAGAGGAGAGGAGAGGAGAGGAGAGTTCCATCCGAGGGCATGGATTGTCTTCGGCGACATAATGACATTCGGCCGTGCGTGAAGCTGCCTGGCTGGATTCAAAGTGGCCCGTGGAAACCGTCTCGAGAGGGCAACATGCCGCAGCCCGATTGTCCCACACGACGAGACGCCTCTATGCAGCCTGAATTTCGAATTCGCGTAAACACCCCAGTGTATTAAGACGCCTACGTGTCCTGGACTCCTCCGCGTTCTATTGGACATTCGAGAAAGAGAGTGGAGGATGCACGTCGTACGCAAGTCCTCGACATCTCGCGTTAGGCTTTGTCGTACGTACATACATACATACGCGTGGAAGAAGGCCGTGGATCAGAGTTTTAATTCTTTGCTCGCAGCAGTAGCTTCGCCGTTGCTGGCAACTTGGTGTCTAGTATTCGTTAAGTTTGTTTTAGAAATGTAACCGGCAAGACAAATATAATCGTCGCAGTTTCGCAACGTTTAATACCATTTCTATATTTAATATTTAATTTTTAACTACTAGTTTGTTCTACGATCGTATACGTTCGATCCAACGCGACGAAACGACGAAACGGCGAAACAATCTCTGACAATAGTTTCTAATTTATTCTACACGTTCGTCCGTGGCCTGATGATAAAATTCTACATTCTCGTACATTGAATCCTGCGCGAAACAATTGATCCTCGCTCGAACCAGCTCGAAGCCGAGAAATCGATCTCGCGATCGATCCGAAGAGTTCGAAAGCATGGTGCTCTTGGTGCTCGTGCGTTATATATAGTCAGAACCAGCATACTGGTTACTCGAGACGTTTCAAAAATCGAGCAAAAGAGGAGAACGCCACTTGTACGAGATATATATGCACACACGGGCACAGCAGTTGCTTTTGCCGTATGTTTGCGGTGCGGCTGCCGGTAGCCATGCAATCGAGGTGTCTTCCACGGTATTTCTTTACACACGCACGGCTTTCTTTGCCCCTCGAGCGTGTACTTTTCCACACGCTCACCGGGATCGAGAGGTCGAACGTAACCGCGTGGCCGGCTAATGGACGCCACTCGAGACCACTTTGGCCGCGGCAAACATCGACCACGTTTCTTGAAAACCCATCCGCGACTCTTTTGCCTCCTCTTTCTTCTCCCTCTTTGCCTCACCCTTCTAACCTGCGACTCCTTATTGCTTCCTGCCTCGTGCACCGAAAATGCTTCACGGTTACGCCAAGCCCTAACTAATACATCGTGGTGTATGTACCAGAGATGAGATCAAGCCCAATATTGCAAAGATATCAGATGTCAGAACAGTGAGAGACGAGAACGGTGTAAGTATTAAATAGAAGAAAATCTGAGCAATTGCCAAATCAAAATTCACTAATTCCTAGATCTAAAAGACGCCTGCAAACGCGTTGAATCTCCCTCGAACGTCAAGTTTCTAACAAGAGACTGAAAACCGAAATATTGTGAGGTTTAGGTATTATATCGGTATTTGCTCACATATTATCGTAGTAATTTCGCGGAATATTCTTCCATTCTACGATTAATCGTTGCTTTAACTCCTCTTTCGATTTATCGACGTACGACAATTAGTCATTTTCCACCGAGAAAAAGGAAAAACGTGTCGAGAAATCGGTCGTCTTTTAAAATTAAGCAAGAGTATCGTGGCTGATATTGTATGGAGATACAACGATGAATTAGTATTAGAAATAATAAAGGATACGTGTATAAGCGTCACCAAATTTACTATCGGCAGCTTTATGAAAACATTTAATCATTGTCTCCATTTCCCTTTCTAATATATTAATATTTTATTTACCGGTATTATACCGAAATACATCTACCGACCTAACATCGTTTTGATAGCATCATACCGGCATTCGCACCATTTCGGTTTCATCAAACGTAATCGAATAGTAATAACCTAAAAGTACCGGTATTTTACCGGTATCTGTAATACCGATTCGGTCTCTGGTTTCTAATCTTCGATCGGCCGAAGCGCAAGCTTGGCGAGCACAAGTTTGGCAACTTAAGGGTCTCGTCAGTTTTCGCCGGGGTTGCCCCGAATGAAACTCGATAGTCCGATTCGGAGTCGAGGTGCCGATCGTGTCCCTCGGGAAGATGGTTGCCGGGCCTGCGGGCAAAATTTTACCCCCTGCTCCCTCGGGGGACCGGCTGAACGACGAGCATTTAGTTGGCTAATACGCGTATTACAGCAGCGTTGCTACTCCGCGGCCCTCAACCATTCTTCGAGCCTGTCCTGCTTCTGCTGGATGGAGTTAACCCCATCGGACGCCTCCTCGCCCGTTTTCCTCGTTCAAGGAGAAATACTATCACTGCATCGCGCGACACACAGTTTCTCACGCAACTAAGATCAGTGCGCGAAGATAGATTCAAATGAATTTCGAATCTCCGTTTTTAGTCGTTCAGCGACGAGGTGGATGGAAAGAATATATATTTCGGACAATCATTTTATTTGCAAATGTTTATTCGAGGAAATCCGAGTAACGTCTAATTCCGTTGAAAAATAAATATTTTCGTAACGACACACTCGTCGAGTCTCATTACTAGTCAATGTTAAAAATAAATAAGAACAGTCATTTTCTCGTATTCGCATTTGCAATGCAAACATTTTCCGCGAAGGCTTTTACCTTCGACGCTCACGCGGCGACCGTTATGAAAATAAACTGTAGTTATTTAACGTAAAGCCTGTACGTGAAGGGAAGATGTTCGAACGTTGGCGAATTATCGACGAAATTCGCATAAATCCGGCTTTTCCGCCGGTATTCCTTGGTCGATAATGATCGCACGGTCGGACTGTTGCACGACTGTTGCAATAATTGATCAATCCCGATGCGATGTCATCGCACTGTCGCTGGACGGTATAGTTACGTTCCGCGATACTTGCAACCTTCTGAATGATTGCCGTTCATCTGGCACGGTATAATTAGGTTTTCGATAATGTCGGCGATTGTAGGGATCTGCGTTTGAATTACCAGTGTGCATCTACCTGCATGCCTTGCGGATTTTGAAAAATTGCAACACAGAGGAATTACTTTTCCTCGCACAATCTCCGTCTTTACTTTTTAATTCACCTCTTAATTATTATTATTATATTTTTTGACGAAATCGATCACGACTAAATTCGTAGTGAATTCGAGAAGATCAACGAAAACTGCAGCGTATCTACGAAAAGTGGAAAAAGGAGAGAAAAATTTCGTCACACACAGTTGCACGAAATTGAAAGTTCTTGGCCGCTTTTACGGCTTGCAAGACGCAGCGTGGTCCACACCAGGACTTGTGCGGTGGTAATCGTGCACGATTCTACACGGGGGGGGGGGGGCAAGAAATTAGTATTCAGGGGCGTATCCGCGAGCGTTTATTTTCCAAAGACCCGGCAAATAGGTCTGTCTGATGGTGGTGGTGATAGAGGTGGTGGTGGTAGAGGTGGAGGAAAGCACCGAGGGGTATTTCCATCGTGCTACACACTTTCTGCCCGACTCGTTTCGCGAAAAGCACGGCCCGGTGTAATGGGCATGTCGTCGCAAACTGTTGGGACGCTTAACCGACACAGGCGTCGCGACAAAACGCGTCTCGTCTCGTCTCGTCGTCACTTCGAAAGGGCAAGGCCGTCGAAGGGAAGAAGAGGCACGACAGAACGGCCAAAGAGGGATTCTGAGAGAGAGTGTGTGTGTGTGTGAGAGAGAGAGAGAGGCAGAGGCAGAGAGACAGAGGATGAGGGATGAAACGGGAGACAGAGTCAGGGGCGGTGCATGTCGGGAGCAAACTACAGCCGCCATCTTGCACGTGAACGGAATTTCTAAGGGGATATAGAGATCACGGCGTGCCATCATCGACGACGTTGCCGCGACGTTATGCTGCCTAACTTACGGTGGCTTGCAAATGTATTTCGACTATTTTGGAAAATTCTCGCTCTCGGTTAGAGGGAACGCGTTGCCCGTCGAAGGCACATCTGAAATTTCAGAAGTACAAAGTTTTACAAGATAATTCGCAGCAATGAAAAACTTTTGTGGGCACGCGGGATGTTGCGTCACGTGGAAACAATCTTCAAGTTTCGTTTCAATCGTAATTGTATGTAAATTTGCAACAAGCCCAAAAATTACACACAAAGTATCGAAAAAGCGAGGCACTCGTCGTAATTTTTGTCAAATCAATTCGCATCGAAAGCCCGTGTTGCGGCATTACACCAGTTTAAACGACAGATCGTCCAAATTGTCTCAATTCGAAGCGAAAGCCAAACCTTACACGGAGACCGTAACTGGTAAGCAGGGCTCGCATTCAAACGTATCCTTTATTTCTCCGGGACCACACTATACTTGTGGAACGTGTTTCCCCGAAACAATAGTGAAACCGGCGACAGGCCACCCCGCCGAAAACGTGTGCCGGTGTGTCCTTACACACAGTGGCAGCGATTAGCATTGGGTCCACGTAGACTCTCCCTAAACACTATACCCTATTTAGGCTAACTTGGTAATCACCAGAGGGGCTGCTAATCGCTGGAGGGGGTTACTATTTCCTCGTACATGCCATACTGAACGTAATTACAGGACCGGTGACGTTGAATAAGCTCATTAGATTTTTTTTTTTCTCCCCCTTCTCTCTTTCGTCTTCGCATTTCCTCCCGTTTCAATCGAAGACAGTGTTTCAACCCTCTAAAGACGTTAATATTAATTACCTACATGCGGTATTAACTGTGACAGCGGTAAATGTCAATTCGAAAGAGAGAGGAAGGATCGTCCGTGCATCTGCAGCAGGTGCGAATTGCCGCGCTTCGTTAGGATGTGACAGGCGACATTTGACAGTAACGCACGAGGATTGATCGACGGAGAGAGAAAGAAACGATGATGAGTCGTGAACTTTAAGGGACGTCGATTTTAGAAGATTAATCATTAACGAACGAGACGAAAATTTTTCTAAATTTACATGGACTGATGATAACATTTTCCTAGAAAAAAGAAAGAAGGAAAATTGGCTTTGAAGAATGTTTGACGACACAGAGATATCCAGCACGCCTTAATTTCGACTGAGCTAAATTTTCGTCACGGCAAGCAACATATTTCGGCTAATAACTTACACAGCCTTGAATAAGGTATGTTAATTAGTTGACACAAAATCGGTAGTCAGCCTCGAAGATTTCCTTCAAACTCACCTCGGAGATCCCTGGAGAATCTCCGAAACTCGTCAAGTGGACGAACGTCCAAGTTTTTGTAAACGATCCAGCAGCCCGTGGTGTATACCAAGTACACGCACACAAACCTGTATCCAATAATGCTTTTGACTTCCTCTGTTGAACTTTCTCGGAACAGGTTAACACAGGTTCCGTGCTACTAAAATATCGCTACTCTACTTTTCGAATCGCTACGCTTTCGTATATCTCATTTGATCAGATCGCTTAGATTTACTTTCTCTCCGCGCAGACTCACCCCCTTGTCGACTGTGCAATAATTACTGTACTTTCCACGATGAAAAGAGATACTTAATTTTCTACCCTTCGATGTATATTGGAATTAAGGAACTGTTAACTATTTTTAAGATTTATGGAAAAATTTGAACATCTCGGTTTGAAAATATGGATGCGCGCGAGGACGTGAGCACACACGGCGAGTCGAAACGGTCTGTTTGTCGTTTTCGTCGCTGCTACCGCCGCGTAATGGAGTGTCCACACTTCAGACTTTGTGAGTTGTTCCACGGGTATATAAAGAAACATTATCAGCGGCCTTTGCTTGTCCATTGGACAAAGGTAGTCGTCGGTTTTATTAGGAAGTGAAGTGGTTGAAACGCGTTTTTTACTTTATACGTATTGATCTCTTGTGTTGCGCGGCGGGCTTATGCTACGATATATCTTTGCTTTTCTACGTTCGATGTGTATTGCGGGATTAAAATTACATCTCGTAGTTCTAGAAACGCGTAAACAGGACTAAACTGTAAACTTTTGTATTTCGGTATTCGATAATTTAAATTTCAAGTTACTACAGCGATACAATTTTGTGTGGTCGTTCGTGAAATGTTGAGATGCGGAAGCAAAGAGATTAGATTCGGCTTCTCGGTCGCGGTGTTAAGAAGGATCAACGTTGACGGAGTTAACCAACCGTAAGGATCTTTAAGGAGATCTCGCACGGTCCTTAAAACTAATCCCGTGGCTTGGCTGGTGTGAAAGGAATTGTATTGTTGTATTCAAAAAAAAAAAAAAAAAAAAAAAAGAAAAAAAAAAAAAAAAAAAGGAAAAAAAGAAACGTCAAAGCTACGAACATTTTACGAAAACCGAGACACCAGTAGACCAGTTCGAACAATTGTTGAGTTTCGAAATAAGCAATAAAAAGTGACAGAGAGAGTCCTATTCGAAATTGATAGAATTTTAATTTACTTTTGCAGTGAACAATGATACGACAAAGATAACACAAAGAAAAGAAGATGATAAAACTCTTGGATTCTCTTCAGCTTCGACCAAGAAAACTAAGAAAAATCCAAGAAGGATCTATTACGGCTCCCGCTCGATGAATAGCGCGCAGCATTGTTGCAGGCAAGTAGGTGCGTGCGATATGATGAACCATGAGCGACGTCGGCAGCTCGCGAGCTTGATACACGCATCGTGGTTTGTTAGTTAAATAAACATGAGCAAAAGTTGTTCGGCGTCCGATAACATCGCCGCCATTGTTGCGAACATCACGCAACGACTGGGCATCGGCGAAACATCTCAACACCCCGTGGATACCGTTTTCGAACGAGAACTTTTAAAATACCACACTGACCATGCCGATGAGGAGTTTCATCCACGTTGAAATGCCGACGTAAGCCAGGAATGCGGTCGAGAGCAAATATCTGTTGAGACAACGCACCTCTTTCTTTTTCTTTGAAAAAAGAAAAGGCATTGACAAGTTTTCGTTGATGGTAAAAAAGGAGTGTGACGTCGAAGAATCGAAGTTGAAATGATTTCACAGGCGAAATGGAAGGGAAATTGTGCGTGATTGAAATTCTTTGTCTCTTGGTTCACAGAGGAAGACGTTCGAAATAAAAATTCACTTTCGATATAATACGTAATACAGCTTCCACCAATTTTAAATCTACCTCTGCCTAGATCTAAGATACACAAGATAGCAGCCAAGAGGGTGGGAGAACGCAGAATTATTTCCCACATTCGAGAGTACAAAACGTCACGAACGACAAACACCGTAGACTCGATGGAAGGATAACTCCGGCTTCTATAATTCCGTGGCTAATAACAGGCGGGACGATAGTTGGCATTCGGCTTAAGATCGAAATTAAAAGAGCCGGATAATATCATAATTATATGTGGTAAATGATCCAGCGATGGTGAATCGTAGGGACTCAACCGTTGAAAACCGACGCGGACGTTCAATAAACGTCGAATCACCGACAATATTGTTCCGCTGTTATTTTTATTCGTGAACGAAACACAAGCGCGAGACAAGAGATTTACAGAGAGAGAGAGAGAGAGAGAGAGAGAGAGAGAGAGAGAAAGAGAGAGGCGGCTTGGTATTTCTATCCTCGGTATCTCCATTGTGAGCGTTTGAAAAGCGGGCTTATATCAGTGTCAGATCGGGGACCCGGCTACAATGGAACGAAAAGAAAATTTCAACTAATTCCAAGAGATGGAACCCACTCGACTGGGTAATTTCGCGCGATGAGTCGGATGATTCTGCTGGAAACGGTTTCGAAACGGTACTTCGTATCCCCGTCCGCGTTCGCTTCATCTTTCTGGATCCGTTTCGATGTACCCCGGACCGGTCGGAGAAATCTCTCTCTGTAAACGTCGTAAACACGCCACTCGACCACGATTTTCTGTTGTTTCGAAACTGAACGAATCAGGGTGCCGATTGTGTTCGCGAGAGATGGCCAAGTAATTGCTCGGACAGCCCCGTAAAAAAAGCTTAATAGTTCACGATCTTTTGAGGGTTACTTTTTACTTTAACACGAAGACTCCTTTCGAGAAACTATCTGACTGTCTCAACAATTTTCCAAATTTTCTATCGCACGCTTTTCCGATTTCTCACGTTCGAAAGAGAAGAAAATGATCGTTTCTTCGAAACGACGTGCAAATCTTGACAAAATCAAATCGCGGGGGAATCACCGAATTCCTACGAAGAATCTTCGTCTTCTTTCAATTAGTCTCTACCCTCTCGCGTCTTGCGACTGCGAGTTTTCCTCGATAATTCGTCCGAAGAATCTCCGGAGAGGAGAGAGGGGTCGCGACGGTTGCCTTTAAAATGGCAACACTCGTCCCTTACTTCCTGCCCTCCGATTAATATTCCGCTGTTTCGACCAGGCTCTGCTCGCCCGAGAAAAACCAAGAAAAATAATTTTCCATCTCTCTGGGCTGGCCTGTAACCTTGCAACAGCTCGACAACCCCTTCGCGCCACCCTCCCGGGCGCCTGGGCTGCCGGTGGCTGCAGCCAGAAAAGCAAGCGGAAAACGTAGGCAGAAAGCTGAAACCCGATGGGCGCAGCCAGGACGCGCTAAAACATGCAAAATCATGCAAATTGCGTTCGTTCGAACACCCTCCGCCTCGTGCGCCTCCACCTCCACCCTACATCGGCGCTTTCTCCACGTTTTACCGATCCCATCGTGTGTCTTTCTCTCTTTATCCTCGTCTTTTTTTTCTTTCTCTCTCTCTCTCTTTCGCGTCGTTTGCCTCTAGTCTTTAGCGATGGGATCAAGTTAAATCCCACGCAAACTTAAAATCTCGATCAAACACACCTCGAGAGTTCGTGCTAACTTGTTCTTCTTGGTATATTAAAAATCGTCTTGCAATCGCCGTTACGTTCTTCTCTCTGTCGGTTGCGAAATTTTGCAAGCGGTTCCAATTTAATTTCCTGGTTAACACGAACAAGGTATCATTCGACATTCTCGAATATCGATTGCTTCCGATTTCTTCCGATGGTCCCTCGCGAGTGTTGGCCATTATGAAATAATCCCATTGACTGATTAGAGATGTGACGAAACGACGATGCCCAGGCAACAACTTGCGGCGCACTTGAGGCCATCGCTACTCGCACCTCTTTTTCTCCACGTTTTTCCCTCACTTTCCTTCGCCGTTTGATTTCCTCGAACCGTTCTCGCGTGTCTCTGTTCATCTTCAGGTCGGCAGGCAGCCCCTCGCCGCGCGAACGCCAGCGTCAAAAATGTTTCGACGATTGCGTGCCGTGGCGTTTGTTCCTTTATTTTTGCCGAGGGGTGGAATAGCAGGCTGGGCGGGGCCGCTGCCCCCGGGACACAAAGGGGGATGAAACTTCGCCCGCCATATTTACGTCTCTACGCCGAGTGGGAAACGAAAAAAGCTCCGGAAAATCGTTGTTGAGCCATTCAACCCTTTTTTCGTTCTTCGGCTGTCATCGGCCACGAAGAACGAAAGAGAGGCCAGGGGACATATAGATGGCCGTAAAAAGCTTTTAGAATTGTATTTTCTTTTTTCGGGTATGCTTGTTTAGAGGACTAGAGTGAAAAGTTGTTAAAAAGGAATCTTGTTCTTGTTTAATTTGCTGTCTTCTTGCTTTCAATTGCAACGTGGGAGAGCTTGCTTTTTTAAGACAAAAATCGTCGATCGCTGTTTAACCGTAGGTATCGTTTCATCAATGTCTCTTGGTTATTCCTCGTTTCTCTAATATTATTGCTTTAGAACTTATTACTAAATTATAGATACTAAATTATAGATTATTGTATTAGTAACAACAGAAGTCATACTTTAGTCTAAATGCTTGAGAATTAAGAAAGCATTCGCAAAGACACGAGGACGAACAACACAAGACGTCACGCACTGAACTGAATAATTAAAATTTCACTGCGTGAAAGATTCCTCTATCGTGCTACGCGGAACGTCCTCAAATTAATTAACAATTCTCATTAATCCTATAATGAAGATATGTAGACCACCGGGAGATGATGGCTCTCTATATTAAATATCCTTTATGCATGAAGAATAATGCGTGTTCAATTATGACGGCTGCACTCTCAGGAATTTGCCATTCCGTTTCTTTTGTGGCCGACGAGGAACGAACCGGCACCGAAAAAAATAAAAATATATAGGGATGAAAAGGGAGGAAATAACAGAAAAGCGAGGGGGCAGAGAGAGAGAGAGAAAGAGAGAGAGTGGAAAAAAAAGGATTGCACGGCAACGAATGAACGCCCACGCGCGTATTATCGACTATACTTGCAGCAACCGGCCGCGAATTCGCCCAGTTCGTCAAATGCAGCCATACGTCGTCGCGGTTTTAATCAACGCCGCTGTAAATCCCCTCGGCGTCGACTCTTTCATTCTTTTTTTTTTTTTTTCTTTTCCTCCTCCCTCCGTTTTTTTCGCCGGTCCATCGGCCGCCTCTTCTTCCTCCTCCTCCTCCCTCCCCCGGCGGCTCTCTTTCCTTCCTCTCCTTTTTTTAATTTCATTAGCGAACAGCAGCCGGATTACGCCGGACCGGATCCCTCCCCGAACAGGGATTATCAAAGCACGGAAAAACTGCCGGCAAATGTGGAAAATATGCGGAGGAACGACAGGCGTGTTGGTTAAGGGTGGATCGCGACGGTAGATACGATGACGATGACGGTGAGAAACCAACCCCTACGTTCTTTATTTACATAGAGAAACTTGAAAGTAACGCACCGTGTACAGCTACTAGTTTCAAGAAAGGGAATTGCATTGTACGATAGAGTTTCCACGATAAGAATCCTGGTACTCCAACAGAAATTTGCTATTGCGCTTCTGCAAATGTACTGTACATCTGACTGTAAGTCAGACAGGAGAATGCAACGAGACGCAGAAGTAAAAAGACGAGTGAAAACAGCGGTAGAGCAAGAACACGAGCGGAATAAAAGTGGAGAGAAGAGAGACACTCTCGGAGGAAAGACGGGAAACTGGTCGCAGAGAGGGCCAGCGGATTTTCTGGATCGTGGGCACATAGGGCGGTTCGCGCGTGATTTGCGCGATTACCTGTAATGACGCTCGATCTCTCATGGGGTTCGTGACCGATCCCAGTGTGTGGGTACAGCTTCGTGACAATGGTCGCTCATTATCGGCTCGCTATTGGCCTATTGTTGCCGGTGAGAGAGCCGGAACGGCCTTACCGACTGCGGCGAGGAGTGATACCGGCTCCACCGCATCGGCGAGACTCGTCCTTTTTCGACTTGTCGCCAACCGAATCCAGTATTCCAAATGCTGCACGCCGCGAATCCGCGGTGAATGATAAAAGGCGAATTTCAAACGATCTATGATTTTAATGCCACCTACGGGAATCCCTTCCACTATCCAGTTGCCACCATGGCACGACGGATCGAGGAATAATGCGATGACACCAACTGAACGTGACTGCCGGCTGTGATAGATGACCAGCCAAGCTTCTTTTATAGGGATTTTTCTCGAAGGACCAGTGAACGTTGGATGAAAATTAATCTGTAGAGTTTTCTCATTTCTCAAGAATTTTTGGGAAGTGAGAATGAAAATTTGCGACACAAAGCGGAGAGAAAATTTGACACTTAAGAATCGATGAAAGATGATAATGGGAATAGTAATGAATAATGGGACAACAACGAGGTGAAATTCTCCGTTGATTAATAACGTAAGTATGTAGTAAATATCAGTACTGTAGTATTACAATTGGTCCAAGTGCACGGTTTAATGTAGTTGGAACTCGATGTCGTTCATTATGTGATGAAATCAAGTTTATATGCGGATTGCAACCTGTTAATATATGCTACAATCCCCTCGGGGACGATATATTGTGTTTCGGTTCAAACACATTAGTTGCAATATATTTAATGAAGAGGAAGTAGAAATTACTCGTTGCAGAATGAGTGATTCTGGAGATAATGTTAAGTACAAATGGACCTCTGAAAGTACCTCGCTATTGGTATCAGTATGGTCGGACAGGCAAGTGCAAAAGCAACTCGAGTATGTCCCGAAGCCGCAACCTGTTTAGGACAGCCTGATATATGAAAAAAAAGGGGTACAACGTTTCGGGCAAACAATGTCTCGAATGAAACAGGTCTTGGTATGTCTTATGAAGCCAAAAGAGCTGGCACCCGTGCTGGTGTAGAGCAATACTATGACTCAATTGACAGAGTTCTTAAAAACAAGCGTATCGAAGAGAACAATGTTGTTGGCACAGATACTGTGGATGCAACAGCGAATGTTAAGTCTCCCCCGAAAGAAATGAAGACAAATAAAAATTTGCAAATGAGGCATAAATTTCTGGAGCCTGTACCATCACTGTATCGCACGGAAGCGTTATCACCTACATGGACATTAGAACATGAAAATGAATGTCCTGATTTCCCTGAATCTAATGAAACTATAATAGACGGTACAGTAAATATCAGTAATAGTCAGATATTTTCTTATTTTTAACCTAAAGCAAGCGACCTATGCGATATCTGCTCCTTTTCTCGCCAACAATGTCTCACAATCCGTACGACAAATTGCTTTGGGCACAGCTTAGCTCGTTTAGTCAACCGAGCGCAAATCTGGAGTAACGACGACGAGGCACCTGTCGAATCGCCGCGCCGTGGGCGGTGTCTAAGATGTTTGTAATGCGAGCAAGTATCGATAGGTCACGAGACGAGTGGTACCTGTTCAGGAAACTCAGACAGACTCGAGCTTGAGGTTCCTCACCGTAATGAAGACTGACCTGTGGCCCCTTTGCAGATTAAAGCCGCCTCGTAATAGGCTTTGCCGGAACAATAAAATCGCTCTGGAAGATCTAAAAGAGGTACAGCCACCAAACAAACCTCATTTTACTGGGGCAGTGACAGAGAAAGTAGCGTCTGATCCGGATTTACTAATTTCCTAACTTTCCCGACCGCGCGACCGCTGCGAATTTTTTCCGAGACTTCCGGACGTGAGATTCGAGGTAGCGATCGGAAATTGGAAATCGGAAATCTTATTTGCAAGAGGGAGACTTGGATGGAGGGAGAGAGATAGAAAGGAAAAGGAAAGGCCAGTATAGTACAGAAACTTGAGCGGAAAAATCCGAGAAAAAACTCCAATTTTCGTCGAATATAATCCGACGATAATTCCTTTCCTCTCCCGTCCCGCAGAGCGCAAAGTTTACACTCGAGAGCAAAAACGAAAGGTAACAATGGAACACAATGCTGGGCTGCGGTTCGCCTTCTCAAAGAGAAGGCCTCGCGTGCTCGAGAGAAAGAAGAGGAGACGAGAAGAACGAGCAACGAGCAAAAGGTACGACGCTGCGGAGAGCAGCGAGAGATGAAGAGACGCCCGGCGCAGAAAAGAAGAGAAAGAGAAATTGACCAGGGGCCAGTAGGAGGAACTCTCGAAGGATAAACCCTTGTTCAGCGGAAAAGGGAAGAGCGAGAAGAAAAAGGGAGGAAGAAGAAGAAGAAGAAGAAGAAGAAAAAGGAGGAGGAGGAGGAGGATTCGAGTCTCGGAGCAGGCAGGATAAATAAACGCAGCGCGCCGCCCTCTCATCTCGAACACCTCTATTTCGCTGTACAAGTCATCGACGCAAGTCATCGTTCGTTCCTCAGCGTAGATATCCGTTGGAGGAGAACGAGCGAGAGGAGGATGAAGAGGAGACAGGGAGAGTGCCATCTTCTTCACCTTTCGTTGGCCGCTATGGCTGCTCGTCATTAACCTTTCCCTCCCCCTCTCCCCCCTCGATGATGGTCGTGGTAGCGTGCCGGTGGACCGAGAATTTCGAGAATCGGATGGAAATCTCGAATGAGAGTCCGAGGCACTCTACGTGTAATCTCGTTTCGTGAAAAGGGCGAGAACTTCGCGCGCCAACAGTTAAAAAGCGCATCGAACATTTTGATCGAGGGCCATGTAATGTAAGTAACGTAATTTTACAGAATTTTCATTATGCGCCTATAATACGGAATAATGCAACTCATCCAGTTACGAAGTTATTGCATCATGTAGTAATTGCAAACAAAATATAAAAATCATTTTCTGAACGAAGGCAGAATTTTCGCACCGAAACAGGATAAAAGAGATGAGTGTTATAAATCGTGACGATTCTTTTAATTCTACTACAGAGAGAATTTATATTGTGCATAAATTATAGCGTAGGATTAAACACTGTTAATAATATATATATATATATATTTTCAATTTTTTGTTTCAATAGGAATAGATTCACCCTTGTCCGTTTCGCTAACAAATTGCCCCCCATTTCACTTCAAATCCACTGTCAATTATTTCCTTTATCCGCGGCAATGATCTTTCTCACCCTTGCTCGTTGCGTAAGCGAAATTTTTACCCTCTTCATACATGCCGGTTTTGATCACCACCGCTATTGCTTACTTAACTTTTCTTTCCTCTTTGGTATTCGACGAGCTTTCGACCTTGCAACTCAACCGGATGAGACGAGCCCTGTAATCACCTCACGATGCCGCCATCATCGTAGAGCCCGAGACACCGTGACTTACGACGACACAACGCCACGATGATTCGTTATTATAAAAGTTCAATCATCGCGTCAGTGATTTCCCTGTTTCTCATATTCTCACGCGAGTTTTCTGCGAAATTTCGATTAATTCCTCCTGACGTTATAATGTGCACTTTGCAATAGATATTTATAGCTATAAAATGATGATTAATTAATGAAAGATTCTACGGCAAACTCCTGCGTGTTCTTTTTGTTTTTTTAGATAAAAGAAACTTGGTTTTACTCTCACAAATGACTGAAAACCCGTTATTATTTAGAACGGGTAATTTGGTAGGAACTTTCGTTTCGAACAGTGTATTCGGTTATCTCGAACACATTAATAGCAGATGTAGTGGAACATACGGCTGTTCGACCAACCGTGTAAATGACTCGCCGCGGCGAAATGATATTCGCTTTCCCCGCTCAAGGGGGTTACACCGGATTGATTCTAAATTCTGATAGTCACGCTTTAATGAAGCGAACGTTCCAAAGTGAATCCAACTGCTGTTGCTGTAATCGCGTGATTATTTTTACACGCAGACGTTTAACAAGTAGCCGTCACAGTTCCTTCTAAAATGATTCACGCATCGGATGACGTCGCGTCCGGTGACAACTAGAAACGAGACTGTACTAGCGTCTAACATCGAAATACGTCAAAGCAAACGTACCTAATCATTCTATCCTGGGTGAGGAGGGGGGGGGGGCGATTATTTATTTCAAAATACTGAAAGTAAATCAGCTTGGTCGCGGGCGTTGAAAGGAAGAATCCCGTCCGCGGCAGGATAATCGGACGCGCGGTCCGCTCTAATCGCATTAATCGCGCGAAACCACAACGGTTTCTTAATATTATAGGCGCAGCGTATTCAGAAAGGATATAATAGACGACGACGGTGGTGGTGTAGGAGTGGATTTCGATCGGTGGCGCGTGTGTATAATAACGAGAGGAAAGCCGGAGGAGCTTTATTTCCCTCGGGAGCTTAAAAGGCCCCGACCCCGGAGCCCATTCGCAGCGCGAGGAGGCCGAGCAAGGAGCAAAGACGCGGAAGATCATATCGAAGCAGATAATTGGTCGGTGATCCTCTCGTCGAAGTTCCCTAAGCGTCTCGTTCTCTTTTTCGTTCGACGTTCGACTCGTTCCATCGAAACGACGTCGATGGGGGGCGGGGGCACGCCGTGGAATCCATGGATTGCTTTAATTAAAAGCAATCCCAGCTATCGTCCTTCTTTTTTTCTTCTTTTCCATCTTTTTACTTCTCCTTCTTCTTCGTTTTTCTCTCTTTCTCTCTCTTTCTCTCTCTCTCTCTCTCTCTCTCTCTCTCTCTCTCTCTGTCTCTCTTTTCTTATTATTTTTGGTTGGAAGAATAAAATTGCTTCGTCGATGTCTGATTATCCGATATTGGTCTAGTTGCAGATAGTTTGGTTGATACGAATGAAAATTCTCCCTGCGCGTCGTTGTCGCGGTACAACGCGAGGAAAATTGTTCGATTCTCAGAACAAATTAATGGGAAATCTTCATTTCGGAACTGTTCAGTTCAACTCTCGAGAAACGATGGAGAGAAGAGCAACTCGTTCGTAGTTCCACTATTTCTAAACTAAAATACGAATTATCCAAACGGACTTGCACATTCACTGTACGTTCTTCGTTATAATGTTACGACGAAGTGAATTTTATTTTTATTTCCCCTCTTCCCTCACGCGCGTCGAAAAATCGTACAAATCGACCGATGAAATCTCTGAAAAAACGTTTGAAGTACCATTCGCTAAAAAAAGAGAGAGAAAAAAGAGAGAGAGAGAGAGAGAGAAGGAAGGAAGGATGAAAGGACGAAGAGGCCAACCAGGGGACAACCAGGAACGATCTTTTAAATTGTTGGATTTTGTTCCGGCGCGGAGATTCATTCGGCGCCATCGGCGCGGTGGCACGCGTTGGTACGCGTTGCCGCGTCGGACGACAAAATGTCGCGCTTGTGCGTGGTTACATGGAGAAACGCGGCGACCATCGAGAGGGAAGCGTAAAGACTCCGGTGAAAGCTTCCGGAGAGACAAATTGGCGTGAAAACGCATTTGCAGGGGTAGGGAGGTTTCCAGCTAGGGGGCGAATACGCCACCTACCTAGCCATCCCCCTCCTCTCTCTCGTCGCTCGCTAATGTCAAACATTTAGGTCGAAGCGTTCGACTAAATACACTCACTCGTCGTTGCTCGTCTATCATTCCGCGCGATCGCTCGCGAAGAATAGCGCGATAATGAGAACGCGGAGCGTAATATATTTTAGCAAGCCGGGACCACCGGACCAGCCGACGCTGGTTTCAAGACTTTCCTGCCAAGAGCCTTGTAGGCAGGGCTTAATTTCTTGTGTCTTCAACTATGAAACACTCGTACAATCGTGGTTTCACGTTGTTTCGATTCTCATTCTCGTGCTTTTCGTTTCCATTTGATTCGACGAACGAAGATTTTGATACATGGACAGGGACGTTTGTGCAATTTTTTTACCTCTGATTCGTCAAAACGCTGTAATGCGTAATTTTGCGAATCGTCGAATGTAAAATCGAAGGCAAAACAATTCGATCTTCAACCGCCTCTGTACTCCTTCGTTCGCTCTGTTCTTTAATTAACCGCACCGTCCACGAGGATGTCAACCACCCGGTGTCAGTCACGCGAAAAATTAGAGATTTCAGCATTTACAGAGGTTCGTAGGATTCGGTCGTTCGCCGAAAGGATTTTCCTTTGGTCTTCGATGCCAAGAGAGAGTGAGAGAGAGAGAGTGTACATCCTCTTTCACAAGCCAGAAAATAAAACTTAAAACTTAAGATACGGTATCCTTGTTGAAAAACGCTACAAAAATTTCGAAAGGTTTCGTTACAAAAATCGCGTTCACAAAGATTTCTGTTCGATATTCAATAGAATCCAAGTTAGAAAATTGCTAATAACTTTTTTTTAATAATCGAAAAATGTTGGCTCCAAACTAAAAGTTCCAGTTCTCGATTAAATCTCAAGGTTGAATTTTATCAGCCTTTTACTTTGTAATGTCGGACGTGTATTCAGTTGCGAATTTGCACGAACGCCGAATTCCGACGGATTAATCGTTTTCTTGACAATTTCGACGAAATTGTCGCGTTTCGTAGGAAACCGGCAGGTGTCCTAATACCTTTCGTACGCGAACGTAAACGTGTACACATGTGCGCGAGCGTGTGTATGTGTGTGTGTAGGCGCGTGTGTTCAGCGAGGATGCCTGCATGGCAAGTTAATACAGTAGCCGCGTAGAGTGGAGGGTGGCTGCTGATGTAATTTTTGCCCGTTTGATGTCTTTAATGGAATCAGGCGCGTATCTAGCAGGCGCCACTCAATTTGCAGGGTGCGACTAATGGCTGCCGAGAGGTAGACACGGATGGTCCGACGAATGCCAGGCCAACCCCTCGCTGCTTCGTTTGGTCACTCGCGTTCGCTTGGCCCATACCTGTCATCCCCCGGTTGCTGCTGCTGCTGCTGCTGCTGCTGCTGCTACCTATTTCCACCTAGTACCGCTTTAAATACCCCCGAAGCATCGCGTGTGTCGCTACCTCGTCTTCTTCCCACGTTCGTTCGTGGATCGCGCGGAAATTCAATCGTTCCAATTCTCGAGGAATTTTGGATCCTCAGGTTTTCCAACCGAGGTAACGAGACGAGTGGTACAAACCGTAATATGGAAAATTCGTTCGTTTTAATTTGAAGAGAATTTTCGGCTACCGATGCCTCTGATTGATAATTCACCGAGATCGTACGAAGAACAAAGATTCACGGCAATCCAACTGTCCCACTGTCTACGCAAATGAAAACAGTTCAACCGCCGCATTTATTAAACTTTACGGCCATCCTTGCCATTCCGATAAGAGGCATTGTCCAACAATTATAGCGACAAGATATATATATATATATATATATATATATAACGCGATATCATTTTTTTATCTCCCTCTCTCGATATACTCGATCGCTGTAGTAGCGGACGAAGACACAAAGCAAGAAGAGAGAAAGCTGGGTGTAATTTGATCGAATGGCGCTTGTTCAGCCGTTTTTCGATCGCGATCCTAGGCAAGGAGGCAGGCTCGCAGAAAGGGGCAAATAACGTCGTTAGGAACGACTAATGGAAGAGCCGCGAAAATTATTGCTCAAACGTAGCGTATTTATCGCGTCTGCTGTCTCTGTGCACCGCGCTTCTCACCCCCTGCCACGGGGTTCGGCCTGCCAACGTGTAATGTATTTTAAAAGCGTGCCTTCCGAGGGCGGCGTCAAAAGCCGATATAAAATATGATCAAATAAAGCGAGCAGGAATTAAATTTGCCGGGCTCTTTCTCTCCGGCATCACACAGGCTACCAGGGAGTTCGGCCTCTCCGTCGAGGAAATTGCGTGAAAACCTTTCGTTCCGCATACTCGCGGAACCATATACTACCCCTAATTCCGCGCGACGCCGCAAAAATTCTACGCTCGCTCTCGCGCGAAGCATCCGCGATTACGTTTTCCTCGGGATATTTTTTTCTTTTACGACCAAAATATTTTTTCCAGAGGTAAATTCGAGTAGATCCTTTTGGACGTGACGTTGGAGGCGGTTTGTGACGAAAATTTGCGCGTCTTTTGTTAGCGCGCCGGTACGAGACGAGTTTCTGATTCTGGTTGTATGTTCCTTTTGCACTTGGTAATTCAAATAAATTTGATCCTTTGTCTTTGAGGTAAAAATTTTCGTAAATCTCTCGATGCTCCGTCTTATTCAACAATTTTCATTTGCAATTCTTATCTTTTATAATTTAAACAATTGTCTCTCTTTCGATTTGAATCATTCGATGTTTTCTCCCACCCGAGAGCCAAAACACGAAAAAGTGAGGATTTCCACATGAGAATTCTTCTCTCCCTAACAAATCAACCACGTATCTCGCAATTCCCCCTATATCACACGCCGACTAAGCCAATTAACCGCTGTTTTACCGCGTAAAGTCGGCCTTAATCGCGGACAGGAGGGCGTCCACCGTAAACCACGTCCGGCGGGCGTGTACGCGCGCGAAAATAATATTTTATTCATACCCCACAGAATGCTACTTTTCGTTGGCTGGCCGCCTGAGGCCATGTCGACGCCTGGGGAACGCCGGTCGATGGGTCGGCCAACGACAACGAAGACGATGACGACGACGACGACGACGACGACGACGACGACGACGACGACGACGACGACGTGCTAGCCCTCTGTGTCTGTTTCTCTGGAGAACCAGTACCGGCGTGCGTTTCTGTTTGCGTAGGTATGTGCATGCGCGCGAGCCACGGAAAAGAGACGACGAGATGGCAAAATGTCCCTTGCTGCTTTGTACACATTTGCATACTGCGTTTCGCGTGTCTGCCCCGACGTGTGAAATCCGAGCGTGGCTCTTTCCTCTTTCGTTGGCTCGCGCTTCACAATGTTGCAGAGATGTTGAAAGAGGTTCGAGCGTAATATGGTATTTTTCTTTTTAACAAGAACGAGCATTTGTAGAAGAATTTTAACTGAAGATTAACGCGAGTTACTAGTCTAGCTAGTAGTCTAGAAATTTTAATAGTCTACAAAACAAATTCAACCGTGGCCCTCTCGTTGGCTCGCGTTTCGCAAAGTTGCAGAGACGTCGCGAGAGGTTCGAACATGATACGATATCTTTTTGTCCTATAAATTTCTCGAGAATTCAAAAATTCATCGAAACGAGAAAATAGAAATTTTTATAGAAATTGGTGGTCTAGTAGCAAAGAACCACAAATTCGAGGAATTCATAAAGAAAAGGATAGAAGTTTCACTACGCTAGAAACGTAACGTTAGCAGGTAAGAGGAGAAACGCTGATGGAAGTTGGATCTGGCAGCTCGCGGCCGGGTTTTCATAAGCCAGGGAATAACGGCTGGCAAAATGTTCCAGGCACTTTGTACACATTTGCATACTGCGGCCCGTTTATGCGCGGCATACATAATTTAACCCTTGCTCTCCATTGACGGTTTTGCATTCGCCAAATACGTATAATGCTAACGGCGGGACGGCTAGATTGTCGAATGAGCGTTTGCATCATACTGCCTCACACGCTCGTTCGGCTCGTTCCCTTTCCGCTCTTGTTTATTCAGGATATTTTTTCCTATTAAAATTATCCAATAGCAATTGTCGTTTCTCGGGGCAGGAGGTATTGTATTAATTTAATTTGATATTATATCCTCTCATTATCGTTTGTCGTTCGTGGTTCTGTCATTCGATATGGAGCCAAATTAGAAAAATGAAACGACGTAAGAATAGGAATTGAAAAGTAAATTCAGTGTAACGAGTAGAATATTCCCAATTGCATTACACATCGAACCTGATAAATTGAAGATTAATGATACGCGCGCCTTTGAGGTTACAGAGGTAACAGACAGGAATTGCGAAAGTAGTTCATTGCTCTTTGTTAAAAATAATCCCAACTGCTAAACGGAATCTCGTTGAATATAACACCTGGTTACGAAATTCATTTCGTCCATTAACGCTGTAGATACCTATCTCTCTGCCAACTCCACTTACGTACACTTTTTTATCTCTGATCTATCAATCTATCGCGGCAGAGGCAGAAGCAGAAGCTCGACGGCATCGTTATCGCGAGCTCGTCACCGCGAAAGTTAGTCCGCCGAAACAAGTGAATTAAGTCGTTCGGTGCGGTCTTTCTATAGAGGAGAGGAACCCATCGATAGCGATGCGGTGGCCTCAACAGGGCACGAGGGCGAGAGGGTAACTCAGCATCGGCATCTTCCGGTTCCGAAAGGAACTAGCTAACGAGCGGGGAGACGCTTAGAGACGCCCCGCAGAAATGAAAACGACGGCGGACAGAAGCGGAAACAATTAAATGCTCGCGCTCGAGTGGTCGCATTGTTCCGCGTTCCCTTCGCGGCCTCTCGCGACTCGCTCGATCCCTAGACGACGTTCCCGATCGAATCACCACCCCGTTGGATCCACCTTTGTGCTCCCATGTGTGAGTGTGTGTGTGTGTGTGTCCATCTACAGCGATAGAGATACCGATTTCACGGTAAACCACGTGTATAATTTTCTACGACGATGACTTTGGCCTTCTTGGGGACTAATGTTTGATGACATCATAGTGTTTGAGTACATTACAGCGAAACTACACTTTGGTACACTCTGTAAAATGGCACACACCAAAAGGAGAAACTCTAGGGGAAAAAGAAAATTATAAAAGATGTTTTTGTTAAAAGCAACGACACACATGCGTGATTCTCTGCGAAATTCTCTTCCGCCTGTTGCTATCGTTGTTCAGTAAAAAGAACGCCAGAGTTCAAAGTTATCATTTCAAAGATCATTTGTTACAAGCATGCCGATTCAACATGGTAATTGAAACTTTCTCATTCCGATTCTAACGAGCAGCAATAATTCTTCGTTAAAAATGTACGTGCATCTACGTCGAGGATATAAATATCCACGTTGCTATCGAGACATATGTCACGAAGCGTGGTCGGCGGACGTTGCACAGCCACGTGACACGCTGGCTTAATACAACGAGATGGCTATCACGGTTTCGTAGGGTGCCTGTATACCTTGACGAACGAGGCTCGATCGTTCCGAGGATCAAGATTTCTGCATTGTAGCCGCCACGTGCAGCTTTGCACGGTTAAACGTGCAACACGCGTCTCCCGCTTGATCGTCTTGTATTTACTCGTACGAATTTTTCACAGATCAGTAACGCAAATTACGCCGGTTTCACTTTGCCGAGAGTGATCAACGAGGAGCCCCGTCTCTAAATCTTTCTGTTTGGATTCACCTTTTTAAAGACTGTAGCCTACCGAACCTAATTTAAAATTAGGAGGAACTCTGCTTGTCTAAGTTTAGGAATTACTGCTGTATCGATGAAACAATAAATATTCTCAAATAGCGGATACGTAATGTCGGACGTTACACGATGCTTACAGTTTTAAAAAGACTATATCACGGTTCTCAAATGAGAACGAAGAAATTCCTCTTCCTCGAGAGCGCGAGAACGATCGATCGCGATTGGGGAAACTCTCGGTTTTCGATTTTTCGATGATACACCGGCGAGACGGCGAGAGGCTGGCGGGATGGACGAATCAGTCTCCCCCCGGGATTTTCGAGATGGCTTCTTCCCAGCTTCCGTAATCGAGTCGCGAGCCAGAGAGCGTAGCACACGCGTGCAAGTGCTGGGCGCGTGCGCGTATACGCACACCAGCACCGCGCGCAGATCCATGATTCTATACATCCCTCAAATCCCGCAGACTGTGTATAACCCGTAATCCACTGGTCTATTCTGCGCGATACGCCGCGGCTTGGTGTATCCTGACCCGGTAATATACGTGCGCGGTCCATAATGTGGATACATGTTCGACATGTACGCGAACTTGCACGTTTCGCTCTCTCCTGTTAGTTGGCTACGTACACAATACTCACAGGGTTGCTATGTGCCGGGGTATTAATTTTGCTCCATCCGAGGAAAAACCGACAGACAGTAGACGTGCAATGTCTATATTATAATCGTGTAGCAAATCGCGAATCCATTGGAAATGAAATTTTCAATATGTTAAATTCGCATTTGTACGCGGCAGATTATTCTTTTACAAGATCGAGTCTCTACTTCGATGATAACGATACCAATCGCAACGGGAAGCTCCGTTTTTTAAAGCCATTGGAACAATTTTTCAGTGTAATTCAAACTACGTCAAAAAGAGCCTTTAAAACCCCCTCCCAATACGCAATCGCTAATCCAGGAATCCGTCCAATCGCTTGGTTCTCAACCAACATCCATCAACCATCCCTGGTCGGGCAACTATCGCCGCTAGAACGAATCCGAGACTTTCGATGCTTCATGGATTTTTCCAATTTCCTCTTACAAGATCAACGGGAATAAAGACGGGGGGGGGGGGGAGGAGCAGGCTCACGAAGGACATCGAATCACAGTCTTCCATTCGATCCACATCGATCGGTAAGGTAAACCTAACCGGAGACGTGGGATCGATCGGTCCAGGGTCTTCCTTTTTACCTTTCCGTATTCCGTATCGTAACACGCCTCTAAATAAGTCTGCGTACAAGTTCGCAAAAGGGGAAAAAGAGAAAAAAAAAAAGGAATTACACACAGCATCTCTTCTTGCAATTCTCTCCCTCGATTCCAATAGAGTGTACCTTTCTACCACTTCTGTTCAATTACTGCTTGGAATTTTTCGCTTTTTACGCATGGATCGGTAACTATCAGCGATCTCTTTGAGCACCAAGTTCTTTTTCACAGCACCGCAAGTTTCAATGCGCGTTAAATAATATTTAAGGTTTAAACAAGCGCGAGGGAAGCGAAGAGGAGAGCCGATCCAAGCGTGAGACCGGTACGTGGAGTTGCTCTCGATCACAGGGCGTGCAGGATACGAGCTGCAGTTGCTTGGCCGATGTTGCTCCTAATTCCGTCGGTCGCGCGGACGTCAAACAAACAACCGGCAATTAAATGCAAATACGGCTAATGCGTTCTGGGTCGAATGTGCAAGTCACCAGGCTCGTTATGGAGATCCACCAGCGGCCATGTTGTTTCCATTCCTGGCTTGTACGCGTTTACCATGGCCCTCCCCTGCTATCTCTTTCTCCCGGGTGCCTCTTTATGCCGCGTTGGTCGATAGCCGACGCGTTTTAAAACCGCACGCACCGACAGATCAGGCAAGCCGAAAATCAACCGGACGCGAGATGCCGACGTGGATAAAGCGCCGCGAACAAATACACGAAAATATCGATCGGCGATCCAACGATATTTCGGCCCTTCCGACGATCCTTTTTTTCTTCATCGGACGCATCTCGAGGGAAGCTCCGCGATTAGCTCTGATGGAGAGGCAAGCCGAAAGCGAACACTAAACGTTCAGGTAGATGTGCACGCAGCGAGAGTAAAAAAAACGGGGAAAGATAAGTCCCTTATATAAATGAGATTTGCATGACATTTATAGAGCAGTAGTATTGCTAAGGCTATACATGAATCAAGAATATTAATTATTTGAATTCAGTAACTGTAACGCAAACGAAACGATCAGTTGCAAAATTGCCGGTATTTCAATTGCTCTCAATCGATCGATCCATCATACGTCTACATATTTGCATCCAAGTCACTGTTAATACGTTTGTCGTTCCCTTTTCTCTGATCCTTATCTCTGCATCTTGAGTCAGAGGCAACGTCCTACAGCACTCGTTGCATTCGAATATCACGTAAAACGTGCGAGCAACAATCATTTTTTCTACTCAAACTTCAAAACCGCCAATTTCAAATTTTGGCCGACCCGTGTCGAGATAAATATCGTGAAACAGGACGTACGAATTCTTTTCTCCTCTACTAGCTTGCTGATCTCCCAGAGGTATCCTAGAGGTATCGCTTATCATTACGAAGTTGCACGTATTTTGTCGGACGTCTAACGGTGGATCGGTTATATAGAATCCTAACTGAATCTCTTCTCTCGGAGGAGATCTCTTCTCGTTGGCTCCCTTCTCTATTGCTTTCCACACCACACATCACACACCACACATTTATACCCTCCTCTCACTCCTTTCACCTTATCCTTACCGCCTCGCAGTCTGTTTCTCTTCCCTCGAAACCTTCTTCGTCTTTCTCTCTTCCACGAGTTACTATACGGAGTGTCTCAATAATCATGGTAAACAGAGTGAGTCGAAAACGTAGAATAATCTTCTATTTTTTTTTTTTTCATACGACGTTTCGCTCCAGTTCGAGTACAACATGTATGAACTGTATGGAGCTGATCGAAAGAGTTAAACGAAAAATATAAAATAAAAATCTCATTTATAGAATTTAACAACGTGCTCAGTTAGAAATCGTCCTAAGAATCATAGCTGAAATCTTCAGCTCGTTATTCGAAAGTTACACAGAGGCCTGTGAGAGTTGCTGAAGAAATTTGTTAATTCTTTTAATATCCGAGATATATTAATTGCAATGACAGTTTTTGACGGTACATAGAACAATTGTAAAATGGTAAACGACGGATAATTTTCCGCCGAAGAGACAAAAGATGTTACAGATAGCGAAAAGCCTGATTTTAGTTAAATCATTGTTGGTCAAGTTGTACGGAACACTCCGTACATAACGACGTGTCTATATAGCTCGTTTTGGGTCTTTCTCTGTCTGTCGCGTTTTGCCAGCCCCACCCGTCCCTTCGGGCAACCAATCCTGAGTAAAGTTTGTTACACAACTCGGCGAACTTTCGAAAATGGTCTGCCTCCGCCAAGTAAGCTGTTCTTGGCTCCCTCGTTAGCCAGACTTTCCTCTTTGCCACAGGACTTGCCAGCTATCGCGTCGAACAACCTATAGAACAGTGTTTCCCAACCATTTTTCAGGTCGGCAGCTTTTCTAATAGCCAAATAGCCTCTAAGTCGCTCTCCCACGTAAAAATTAAAAATGCTCTTCAATTTAGTATGCAAATGTGTCTTAATTGTGAGAAACTTGATCAACACTAACTTTGAAAATAATATCAATAACATTTATTAACAACAAAATTCCAATAAAAGCGGATTTGAGAAAGAAAGGAAGAAGAATTTCCGAAGAAACCTGCTCTGTGCCAGTTAATTCCACAGATGATCCATCATTTCTGTATATAATCTTCGAATCGTTCTACGCTAAAACGTTTTTCCTTTTTTTTTTTTTTTTATAATAAGAAGCAAGAGCCGAGCCCATTGTGTATAAAGAAATTTGTGTTCGGACACGACTCATCAAGATAACTCACTATCTCTTATCATTAACTGGTTCTTCGACCGATGTCCATTAACATAAATATCAAATAGATACGTTAAAACACGTTTGTAGTTGGTTTCGTGTTCCACACATTATGGAAATTGCGTTTCACTATACTAGGCGAACATCGTCGATCGTTTTACTTGTTACATTCTGATTTCTGATTCATTTTAATTGTTAAGAAGAGTCTTTCTGTTAAGTGAAGCGATATAATTGCATGTTTGAAAGAGAGATTGGTATCTTAGGAATGATTAAAGCGATCTTTTCTTTGAAAATAATCGTGAATGAAGGAGAGTTGTTTTTATGCGAGAATGCACTTTCTACGATGTACTCTTGTGAATAATTATTATTTTGTGAATAATTTTTATGAACAATAACGTCATTCCGGGATGATATGTGCTACCATCTGATGGAGGACAATAAGTGTAGGTAATAAAGATTATTTACCAACAACTAAAAAATGACAAATTGCGCGAAATGGAAAGATAAAATAGATAGCTGTTGATCGAATGTTGCTAAGGTAGTTTATCGTAAGGAATAGAAAGTTATAATGATTTATAAGGCGAAAGGAGCTTTAAGAAAGATAAAATTGAAGTTCTTCACATTATGTTATGTCAATTTTATATTCGTATTGATTATTGTCGTATGTTATTAACATTCCATCGTGCTATATTATATTTGACTAATAAATAACACACAGGCAAGTAAACTTTACTACTCGTATGAATACGACTCACCATTAGATGCGAAGAACATTATCATCGAAGTGATTGTGGTCCAGAAAATATCATTATGAAGCCCATTATTAAATAGGAATTGTCGAAACTTGCGTTAAAAGAGAAAGTTGGAAAAGATCTGCAACAAATAGAATATTATCTATAATTTATTCTTAAAAACATAATTGATTCTTTAAAAAGTTTACGATAATGAAAAACAAATCTCTGTTGAAATATTAATAACGTAATACTTATTACTAATTATTTAATTAATATAGTTAAAGTTGCATTATGTAGCCTAAAATATTTCTTAATACTGTCAAATATCTATAAATACTTTTTAATGTAACTGATTTTAATAAAATTATACTCTAAAAGTTTATTTCTAGTGTTTCGAATATATTGCGTATTATCAAAATATGGCGCGCTTTTCTGCTGCGCAGCACGCGATGCGCAGAATATATTCAAACCTAACCACGAAAATTTTTCTTTTCCAAAATACCATAGATTATTGAATAAAGTTATTTATTTTCGAATAGAAAGAAAAAACAAATATATAAATACGTTTGCCTTCATGGAAATAAATGAAATGCAAATATATTCTTCACGATATCGAATTTACTATTTTGAATTTTTACTATTTTGAATTTTACGAACGATCGGAGAAAGAAAGATTATTTGGTAATAAATAGTAACAGTATTTCATATATCATTAAAATAAAAGTGAAACCTTACGTTAATTGAACATAGTTGACAATGGTGTGGACACAACCGAAAGGAAAATGTTGGAAAATTAACGTATTTTATAAACTCGCTGGATCAAGAACATCCTTACCGAACACTGTTCTCTTTCCTCACTGACAGTGATAGTACTGCCATCTATCGAAAATAACTGTAACTAAAATATACTATCAATTCCGAATATATACAAAGGTATATACTTCATCTGTAGTGGAGGCGCTGCAGTTTCTTCTTACCGGGTGGACCAGCGACGACGCGGGCGAAAAGAAAAGAAGAAAGAAAAGAAACGGCGGCAAAAAGAAAGGAAATAGAGAACAGAAAATAAAACAAATTCATTAGAAAAGTACGCGTTTGACAAGACTGTTCATTATACGTAAGATTTAAACAAAAATTATATTCTATTGTGGTTACGTTAATCACCGGCGTCAATCACCAACCAGCGTAGCATTATTAATTAAAAGGAGTGGTTACGTTAATAAGCGCAGTATTATTAATTATTAATTAGTTATATCTCCATACGAATAAGCGCAAATTCTAGCATTCATCGAATTTTTTGCAATTTATTCTTTTAGCTTCAGTCGAAATTAAGACAAGGACAAAGATTGTGAGAGCTGGTGCTACCATCTACATCATTATCAGTTTCAACTAACATTAGAAGAACCCGAAAAATCCGATAGATGGCACTATTTGTGTTAGACAAAGATAGTAACATATGCGATAAGGACAACAAAATTGTTGATTTTTAAATTGTCATAACTTTATGAAAGAAGGTATAAGAAAATATTCATTGGGTCTCATTTTAAAGCATAAAGCATTCACTTTAACAATCCTAAGTTCGTTTTTTTCAAAGATGATATTACATTATGCAATGGATGGGAAACTATGAAAAAATTTTAGAGAAGTTTGAATTTTTATAATTTCTGAGAAGGAAAGTATTCTTACTTTTACACTTGCTGCATGATGTATAAATAAATATTTTTGAACGAAAAAATTCAAGTTTATTAAAGTAAAGACTTCACCGTTTAAAATAACATCAAGTTAATTGTTGTACAATTTCTTTTTAATGAAATTATAATAGTTTAAAGTATTAACAATTTTTCATCTAGTATATGAATGTTTTCGTTTTTTAAAAAGAATTTTTCATGAATTTTGTATATTTGATTCAGATCAGAATTTTTTATTTTATTTAACAATTTATTATTTCGTGTAAAACGAGCGATTACAGCGCCCCAACGGAGAAACACGCAATATACTTCCTACGATTCTCGAAATAATCGATATTTCTCACAATCGAATTTTACGCGGGAGAACAGACCTCTAATGGCGGAGGGACGCACACGTCATTTGTAAAAAGGGAAATGTCATCTAGAAAGATCATCCAGAAAGAAGTTACTCAAAAGTTCTTAGGTAAAAATATAAATTAATAGTTGTTATGTTTGTGTTTGTGCTTTGAATTTTTAAGATAAAACGTGCATTTTTGGCTCCAAGGTAAGATTTAACCAAACAATTGTTACATGTAATTTTTAACAATTAAGGAAATAATAACATATAAACGTTTAAACAGAATATACTATGCTAAAAGTTATTTATGATTTTATACCAAAATTCAATTCTAATCAGTACAAATATATATATACATATATACATACACACACACACACACATATATATATATATATATATATATATATATATATATATATACATACATATAATATGCTTTTGCTTCTATTGTAACATTTTCTACTCATTTGTTGATTCTTCAACTTTATATATTACGTAATTCTTAACAATTCCAATGCTAAATTCAACAATAATTTATTAAAAATGTACGTATTTAATAGTTAAAATAATTTTACGACTTAATATAATATTCCACTAATAAATTTTCCACTTTCCAAATAAGGTAAGGCATAGAAGGCCTTGGAGCTCGAAATTCGAAGTTCAAAACAACAACACAGACACATTGTTTATCTGTTCGTCTTGTGTAAGATCACCTATCCCCTACTACTTTCTCAATTGCTGGACGAGACGTGTCGCGGAAAGTCATTCGGCTGTTGAATGTCGTGACAACAGTACGTACTGCGTAGGTAAATTTTTCTAACCTATCGATAGCGTCTCTTCGGTGGCGTCGCTTTTTGGACATTCTTTTATTCAATTATACCTCATTAGTAGTATTATTTGATTAATACGTGTGTGTTTAACGATTAATTGAACATTAAGACAACGAAATCATGTACTGCTTTAAAACTTTTCGCGACAATCTTTCTTCAATTGTCGATTTTACTCATACGGTTACCGGTAGTTTGTCTCATACGCCTTTCCAGTAGAATTATCGTTCCATTTTTACACATTTGCATTTATTTGATGCATTTGTTCTGACTTTTGGTTTCTTTCTGTGCAGGTTATTCCTTGATTGCAAAGAGAACATAGAATGCATAGACGCCACGATTATTAATGGACAATTTGATGAACTTCCACGGAAAATTGATAACATTTTACTCATTTTGGGTAACATTTACACTTTATACATATACATATATATCGATGTACAATTCACAATATGTAATTTCGTAATTATTTGGGATACTGGGATGAAAATGGAAAAAATTAAATCAATTAATGTTTTATTTTGAATATACAGATCGTAGTAGCTTAATGGTATATACTTTTAAATGGATATGTATATCTATATATGGATATATGTATCTGGATGTAAATATATATATATATATATATATATATATATATATATATATGCATTATACTTTGCTACAATATACTTACTTTTTCGAATGTTGACGCACAATTAAACGATTCAAAGCAAGATTTCACACGTGTATGATTTTCTAAATATATTTAGCTCTGAAATTTTGAATTGTGCAAACATTTTCGAATATTTATAACACGTAACATGATGTATTATTAATATGCATACTTCATACTTTAATAACGAACATTCAGAACATAATTTCTACAAATATTTCTGCAAATACTTTACAATTTCTAACTAACATCTTTAATACATATTCAAGTTACTTTATAATCATTTTCTAGAAAAATAAGTACAGTATTTTCTAAATAAACGTACTCCTCCCCTTCCCAACTACTAATCAGCTTTATTTTCAGAAAATTTTTGTGACCGCGCGCAATGCGGTAGGTAGAGTCAGTGTTTGTTGCGTAATATTTTAATATTTGTCAGAGCGAAATGGCTCTTATTAAATTAAATTATCAATTCATTTAAATTTAATTCGCGAAGTTAGAGTCAGTGAGTTTGCTGATTGTTACTTAAACACGCGCGTTCATAGTCCTTTATTTTTCTTTTTTTACATTTTTCTTCTTCAATATTCGTTTTCGATATTAGAGTCAGTGCTCAAGAGGATAAGGCCTCTCCAAGAGATCAAGATCGTAAGTAATTTTACATATTGTACTTTAATTTATTCAATTTTTCAAATTTAACAACAAATTCGTATAATATTTGACGTTTTGTTACAGACAGTTCACGTTAGCATTAATGTATTTTTTGGGGAAAATCAAACGGTGGTTCTAAAGCCAAAAATGTAAGAATCTTTCATTATCTCGAACTTAAAATTCTGCTTTACTTTTAAATACAAATTCTAATGTTTAATGTTTGTTACAGATCTTCTACATTCTCCACTTTCCCCAATTTTTTAAGGATCTTATGATGTTTCAAAAGCTAAAAATGTAAGTGCTTTAGCTTGTTGTACTTGAATTCTATTTTATATAGTTTTTATTGAAGTCGAATGTGAAATTATAATTATAAAATAAAAACATTTCAAATCATTAGTCCTAATTTTTATCATTATTAAAATTTAAATTTTCACAAATAACACTGTGTCTTTAGAAACAAAATGTTTTATGTTTCTCAGGAAATTTTTCACGGCGTTCACTTCTACCATGGGATTCTCAGTGATATCTTCACTTGATGAAGGTCTTCACGATAACTTTTCTTGTACAGTGCAGCATCGATGATAACGTTCTTCACATCTGTTGGGTGAGTCGCATGCATTTATGTTCCTTCGGTCACTCAATCATGTCGTAGGACGAAAGGTCCAAATCGGCACGGGTGACTGATTGTATACGTAGAATTTTTGATGAGCATAGTGACCTCGGATATTTTTTATATCCGTGAGTAGTAACATTTATTCAATTTTATGTATTAGATTAGGATAGGGCTTCTTGCACATCGCGATTTTATCAATTAGTTTGAATATATACAGTTATAATAATTGCTTGTAAAATCAAAATATCTTCAGTATAAATGTTTGCAAAAGTAAAAAAGTTCATATAAATATCTATGGAATAGATGAATTATAAATATTTATGAATGATCATTATTAAAACGATTTCGTTTGGACATTTCATAATAGAGAAGACGGATATCCTCCGACTTCATTGTTATGAAAGATGCAGTTAGTAATATCAATTATTATAACAACTAGCAATTATTAATTAATATAACAAAGTATATTACTTTTAATATATTAATTTTCAATCTCATCTTCTCTTTTGCAATAGTATTGTTTGATTGAATTGATTAAGTTTTATAATTATGAACTTCAGTAGATTTCAAATATAATAGATCAGAATTTTTTCCGTAGAAAAATATATAAAATTTTATGTGCAAGAAGATACCTCGCGACAGGCAGATTTTTGAATCAAGGCAACAAGTTTGCTTTTCGCATTTTCGAAAAATGTTCTTTGATGAAGAAGTCGCCTGAGATTGTTTCTATTAATATTCAATTTAAAGTCATTTGTTTGATTTTGATTGTTTTAGTCAATTGTCAGATTTCAAATGTTAGATTTCATATCTTTTTTTAATAAATTCAATTCTTTGTCTTTATTCTCTTGCAATTTCAATAATTTCTGTAAAAGTAGAGTCATTACAGTTTAAAATAAAATAATGCAATAGTCCGTTAGATGCAAATTATATAAACTAATCATTTTTTTAATTCAGGATTTTCAGGTTTAACCCCTTCCGTGTTCATTGTCAGGATCTCACTCACGTGCCCAGGTGCTACTTGGGTGGGTGAAAGACATTGGGCACGATGACCATAGTTTGTAATTTNGACTGACAGTGTGTTAGCGTATCGTGCACGACGTATTTTCCGCATGTGTGTGTGTGGTTAGGATGTGGAATTGCGTCGTTTTTATTGTCCCATTCACTATAAGTTAAAATATTTAAAATAATTTAAAGACTTATGAATTTATTATCATAATATCTAATAAATCTACTATAATTAAATTATTATTATTGCAATTATACTATCAATTATAATAATGATATCGAGTCAACTTGCACATGCAATTTCTATAGAAATTATATGTATTATTTCTCAGTTATTAATATTAACTGTAAATATAAACATGTTTTAATCACGTTTTACGCAATGATCGCTAGCCATTGTCAGTCGATTTCAGGAAAATGGTACGTAAATTAGAGTGTGAAAGTTGTGTGTTAAGCTCGGGTGTCGGAGGCGTCCCGGGACGTCCTCTCTAGTTTAGGTCCTCTCTGCGCCCGAGCAGTATGTATGAGAACCGTGGAGTGAGTGTGTTGGTGTGCCTGTTTTGCCATTTTTTAAATATAGGGCGATCGGTTAGGATAGGTAACTTACTTTCTGGTATGCCTGTGTTTAATTATAAGTAGGTAGGGCCGGGCAGGTTGGCACAGTCTCTGGTCGCGTGTCCCCCCCTTCGCGTGTCCAACCTGTTTCAGGAAATCTAATTTGAAAAATCGACAGTGAAATCGGTACAAATGGAGCATGCCACTTGTTTCTGGTTTTACTCTTCAATTTTTCGAATTTAGTATCGCGGTCGTGGTCGCGGATAGGTCGCGAGTAGGTCCCGAAACGAACGTTTGTGTAGGTATTACTCGAGCACGCACGTGCGAACGGATAACGATTGCTATGATCGTTAGTCGTCCACGTGTATTGGAGTCAGCTTTCGCGGTTTATCTTTTTATTTCACCTTTATAAGTTATTTTTTAGTTTGCGATTAGAAAGACTCGAGTTAAATGTAAGTTTCAGCGGGCATTGCGCTCGAAGAAAAGAAGAGGCCCGGCAAACTGCCACGAAGAGGGTCACAACAAATGGCTTCTCATCCTCTGGATCATTTAAATGATTCCAGAGCATGGGAAATCATTCTCGTTACTACTTTGTCACTATGCTCTTTTAGTACTTGTAGTTGTATTTTATTTTTTTCTCCTCCATCATAGTTCGTCGTCGTTTTGGGTAAATCGTGGTTTCTCTTGGTAGTGTTGCGAGAGATCGATTACGGATTGAATTAGAGTTGCGAGATAGTTTCGCGCCTGTTTATTAGTGTTGCGAGAAATTGATTACGGTTTAAATTAGAGTTGCGAAGGTATGATAATCGTGTTTGCTTTAGAGTTGCGAATTATGATACCGCGATTGTCTTTTGCAATTCTGATTGTGAATTTTTGAAGTTGTTCTAGAATTTTACATAGTTAAATTTGTCTTGCTTTCTGTTGTTTTAAATTAGATTATAGAGTCATTGCTTTCAATTAATTTCAGAATATTTCAACTAGTTTTTTGTTCATGTAGTAGCTTTTACATTCTTGATAATAATTCTAATTGAATTTGGTTTTAGAGTTAGTGTTGCGACAATATTTCACCGCGATTTCGAATTACTTTTACTCTTACAATTAGCGTTGCGATATTGTTCCATCGCGATTTCCAATTGCTTTTCCTCTTAGTGTTGCGATAATGAGTAATGGCATTTCTTGAAGTAGTGTTGCGTTTACAAAATGCCTAAGTTCTGGATTCGTGTAAGGCTGTTCCTGTTCTTGGATCACCTAATGCAGCTACAAGAGCTGTACAGAAGTGGTCATTCATCAGCAACCATAAGCATGGTTGCACTGGACGCGATGCAATTAGTGTTGCGTATTTTTAAAGATGAGTGCATAGATTAATAGCGTTGCGTTTTGGGAGTTTTAAATGTGATGAAGCACTCTTCGCGTTTGATTTTAAAAATTTTCTATTTGATAATTAGTACTAGTGAATTAGCGTTGTGAAACAAGATTACGGTTTGTTGCTCGGGTTTATGTCGAATGTAAATAATTGTACAATAGCCCTTCTGGTTATTGTTTTGAGTAGAAAATGTTTTTTTTTTTACTAGTCCTTCTGGCTACTGTATCGTGATTTGCTTTCTCAGTGGCCCTTTTGGTTTTTATTTTTGTTTGTTTCTTTGTCAGTAATCCTTCTGGTTACTGTATTAGGTTTTCTTTTTCAGCACCCCTTACTACTGCGTTTGTTATTGAAAATACTGCTAAAAAAATATATACTTTTTTATTAATTTTTGACTAATGAATGTGTAAGTGACTTCATGTGTCACGTACATATAAAACAAAGTGTGCAACAAAATATTTAAATATTACAATGAAAATTTGAAACTCTTTTTGCAAAATAATTAAATCGATATAAGTATTTTGTAGAGTTTCAGTTTATTTTGGAATATGAATTAGTATCCATAGTTATTGGAGTCAATAATATTGATTGTTCGTTATTGGAGTTGTGTTTTATATCTTGACAGTAATTTGCTTTTTTTTTGTGTAATATGTCTTCATTGCAGATCATTTTATTTAAATTACAATATTAATTCAATACATAAGTTTGTTTCAGACGTATTAATTTGCAGAGAATATTAGTTACAGAAAATATATAGAAAATATATATGTACACTGAAGGTTTACAAAGATTGTGAATTAAAGAAAGTGATTGATGATAGGAGGGAAAACAAAATTATGTTTCATCCAATTGTAAATAATAGTTATATTTTACAGATTTTATTAATTTCTTTCAGTTTCTTAGGTTTGTTTCAGGTACAGATTATAGACTCAATAGAAGAAGATTTCCTACAGTACAACAGCTTGAGAAATTATAAGAAGATTTCTATAATATGCACTTCATTCCTTTTTAATTATATTTATGTATTTATATAAATAAAGTGAATAAAAATCATTTTGTAAAGGTGTTAGTTAGGTTAATCTTAATTAAGCTACAAGTAGTTTTAAGCTAGGCATTGTGCTGTTGTTGTATAGTGATAGTTTTAAATTGGTTATTAGATTCAAGCTTAAGCATGGTAATTTTAAATTGTTAGTTGGATGTGTGTAAAATGTGTTATTTTCTAAATGCATGTATGGTTAAGGATAGTTAATATTAATTTAAGTGGGATAAATAAAATTCTACGTGAGACACATATGTGTTTAAGCTTTTTAACTATTGTTATATAGTCGATGTTATGTAGAATTATATAGTTTAAGCTTTAATGTACTATTTTCACTGAAACTTAGTTTCCCGTGTTCGTTTCCTTGCAGCTTCTTTTGTTGTTCGGTTTGCACGACGATCAAGGGATTGGTCGTTTTGCAAACGTACAATAGAAGAATTATAGATTTGTAAATTCATGTTTTAAATTAGTAAATTTTTGTTCGCGAAAGGAGGGTGGATGGGCCGCGGATAGGGTGGGTCTCCACTCGCAGCACCTCCACGTGGTGAGACCTGGGCAATCGGTGTTATTTGATATATAATTACTAATTGCATTACTAGCTAGATAATTAATTACAACTGATACAATTATTAATTATATAGCAAGTAATACGAGCTGATTGGCTGCGATCTTGATTAAATATTGTTTGTGTAGATGTATGTACATCCATTAGACTAATAAAAAATAAATAATATAGTAGTTTTACAAAATGTAAATATAATGAAGATAAAACAAATTCTTTTCAACGAACTTAGATACTTTTTAAATAATATTTCATTTTTTATAAACTACGTTCAAAATTGAAATGAAAATTAAATGTAGATACAGTTGAAAGCATCTGTTTTGAAATACACAGCCATGCTATGCAAGTTAGTCGTGTTAAATAGTCGTTTATCCGTTTTGTCTGACCGTATATTGCCGCGTTCTACTTGCTCTACTGACGAAGGCCGATTTAAGTAGTAGAAGTCAGTATTTGGACAACCATAACGGAAGATCATTTACGGAATCGTAAGAACAACACCAGAAATTTCAACTCGATAATTAGATTATATCAGAATGATTAATGAGTAGAATTAAATATGTCAAAATTGGGGAAAATTTTAATTACTCTCTAAAAACTTTTGTGAGATGCACTCATAGAAAGATAAAAATTTTGTTTAAAAGAAATTAAAAAGTATTGAATAAAATTTAGAGATGTCAGAGTGTTCTTCTGCTTTCCAAAGAAAGACGAATATGAACATGGATTTAGTTCTTGTTATTTCAGTTGATGTGATTGCACAGGCGGCATTTTTACTGCAGTCCAGTCTCTCGCGTTCTCATTTGTTTGTCCATGCGCGAAATAATAAATATTTGCCCCGTTTTCTTTTCTCATTGCTGGCCAAATGTCAGCTGTCGTTAATTTACGGCTGCGTAATTCCGTCAGATTCGTAGATTTATCGTCCAGCTCGTAAATTTAGCTCTTGGCGATTATACAGTCTTATAACATCAACGAAAGAATTCAAAATCTGTTTCGCAACTATCGAACAACGCTCTTGTTTCATCTTGGCTTTGCTAAAACGGAGATTAACTTTCTCTCCTCTGAAGTATAACGATAAAACTTTGGGAAACTTAAGGAAAATTCTAATTCTTTTCGCCTTTTCTCAATATTTGAAATCGTTACGTCGAATCACCTGTACATCCCTTTTCGTAGTAGCAACGAAATTTTTTATTCCACAGAAGTTATTCCCTTAAAAGTTCCTCCCTGTAATTCATACACACAACTCCGCCAACTATCAACAAGTAACCAAGTTTACGTTCTAGGAGAAAAACTTCGTGCTGGCGAACAATGGAAAGTTGGCGGTAGCCAGAGCAGGGGGGAATTCATTAGAGGAAGATTGAAAAGAATAACGGAAGGTAGAAGGGAAATCGAAACGAATTGGCCCATAAGAAGTGATTTCGTAGGTAGGGAACGGCGATTCGCGTCGAGGGAGATGGTGATATACGCGTTGTCGATACGTCGATCGCGATAACCTGGACGCCCGATAAATTCGACAACGATAATTCGCGTACCCCCTACTTTTATCAGTATTCGATGTCCCTATCCGTAAGCGGATATCGTAAATTCGTAAAGGTAAATCCCGTTTGCGTACGCGCTACCGTTTTATCGCGCTATCGCGTTTAATTATACCGATCGCCCGTACCGGTGCTTTCCCGTACCCTCCATTTTTCCGCGATTCACCGCGCGTAGCAGGGAATTTTGGAAATTTATGGCAAAAAAATTAAAGAGCGTCGAACTACGAACGATTACGAGTAAAAAAGTTCGAAAAAGATGGGAGAAGCGGAGGGAAAGGAATTCATGTAACTGGAGAACTTTTTAAAGCAAAAGTATGTATCGGGCGAATATCTCGCCGCGTGTCCGCGTGTTGGTACCGGTGAAAAATATCGGTGCCGAGCAAAAATTCATTCAACCGGCCGTGTCACAATTAATATAGCGCCGGTGTGTCGATATAACACAATTTTATAGAGCGAGTTCGAGGCGGTGCCGTTGTCACCGGCGAGCATTTCGATGATTAATGCGCGCAGAAATTTCGAAGCAATGACGAAACGCCGCGGGCGAGACGTAACAGACGGTGTGTACGATTCGATAAATCATAGCGTTTGCTCTCACCGCTATAATCCACGATTTTTCACCCGTTCTCAACGGCTCCTTTCGTACATTGATCGAACGTAAAGAAACACCGTGTCCTGACCACAACGAGATTCCATAAATCACGATTCTCAGCTCGCTCCAAATTCGCGTTTACGCGCGATGCACTTAACGGGAATTGCACGGATGAGCGTAATTGCAGTCATGAATTCCCAAACACGGTAATTTTTTTTCTACCGTTGTACGAATCGCACGAGTTGATTTATTTTACGGTGAAAATAATGAAACGGTTTGAAACCGTGGGTGAGTCGAATTTTGAGATATTTGAGAATTCACGTCCTCTCCAAAAAGAAATCCGTAGGTGCAGTAATTAAAGAAATGCGACGTCCTAATCTCGTGTAAAGAGCAAAGATAAGAACCGTTAAAACGGAACGCTGCAAGTTGGTAGAGAAAAATCATCGTTAGACCGCGTCGGTGCGTGTATATTCCATTTCACCGTTTATTCTTTAACGTTTCATTAAGTGTAATGGCTTGCTTTCCATTACCGGCGAATAGTACTTGTAGTCTGGCGGTCGGTTTGTCTGTTACCCGTGCACTTGGTAGTAATTACTGGTGAGCCTAGCGAATGCACTTACCTTAAATGACGATCAGAAGATATAAGACGACACTGCTTGCCTCGCTGTAACGTCGTTTCGTTGCCCGCAGAGAGGAACAAACCGTTCTGCCAGAATTTTGGATCCATTCATGGAAACGTCAGGTTAAAATATGTACGAGCGGAATCGAGGGGGGTAGTTTGTTCGACTAGCCGAAATTAACTATCGTGGATTTTCAATTGTGCCGAATTGTTAGATCGTTTAGAAAGTTCGTAGCGTAAATTATATATTCGATAGAGTTTCTAAATAGAGAACAACGCTTGCGAGAAATTTCAAAGTATGTAGAAAATATCAAAAATGTCTTCTGCAACGTGAAACGATTTTTCATCGAGTTGCAATCTATTTGTTAAATTACATTTTCAATGATATGATTCTGCATAAAAATTCGCTGATTATTCCAGACAATGTTTATTACTGAATAAAAAAAAAATTCCTAAATATTGGCAACAATCTTGACATCAGCTACGAAGTTTCCGTAAAAGTGCAAAAATGATTTTTCAAGCATAAAGGTGAAAAGTATTCAACGCTCGTTGCTCAATAACGATATCTCAATGGGAACACGAACTCAGAATATATTTAAACGCCTGAGTATGTGCATGTATATATATATATATATATATATATATATATATATGTATGTATATGTATATGTATATATTTATAATCGCGTTCATCATAAAAGTACAATAATAGCTTTATATCAAATCACGAAGAGAAATTCAATATTCACACGGTAGGCGCGGACAATTAGCTCTTAAAGGTACCGATTTACCGAGGACTCATTTTCGTGTGTTCTTTTTTGCATATTTTCTCTCTCCCTCTCTCTCTTTCTCTCGCGCTCTTTCTCTCCCTCTCTCTCTCGCTCTCACACTCTCGTATTCTCTTTTTTTTTTTTTATTAAAAAAAGAAAGCTTCTCGTGTGTGTGTTTATATGTGTGTGTGTGTGTGTGGTACGATCAACGTGTATGGTCTCTTTCTTTTGTCACTCTCCCTTTCTTCTCACTCTCTTTTCTTCTTCTTCTTCTTTTTTTTTATTTTTCTCATTGTGATAACGAATAAAACGAACGGCGTTGGACCAACGCGGAAAATGTATAGCAGAATACTATATAAACAAAGAAAAAATACATAGACAATGCAATAATAACAACAGTTACAAAAGAAACGCAAGTCGGCTGTTTCGTTCACGACGGAATGACTGGATCACGAAGAAACCTGAGCTCGTATGCTTCTGACGCACATATGATGTTGGGTATGTTCGTTGCACAAGAACGAAGCCATGCGAACCCTTTACTTTTTTTTTTTTTCTCTTCACAGAAACAAATCCCTTTACTCCTTTTCTCCTATGAAGGCTTTTTTCGCCTTCCTCTTTTGGTCAACCTACCCTATCCTTCAACTTTCACACTCTCATTATCCGAAGAAATATTTCTAACAATCTGTTAACCGGGTCATACATTGTTAATTGAAATTTCATCTTTATCATTACTGATACAATCACTGCAAACGATAATTTTCCTACTCTTCGTTTGCTATTTAATTTCACTTGTTTAAATTTATCAACTTTTGTCGTCTAGAGAAACTCGAAAATTCTCGTAGGTAATGAACTTTCACCCAATTTTCGCGAGTTGAAATTTATTTTGTAGAAATGAAACAAGATATCAAAATATATGTATTTACAAATAAAGAAATCACTCTCTTGGAGATTATGAATCCAAGCGAGCCCGGTTAACAAAGATTCTCCGAATTACATTAAACTGGTCCGTAATTGAAATCAATACGCAGTGCTCTTCGTCATGTAACGCGCGTGAGGAATCGTCAAATATATTAAAAAGAAAGGAATAAAAACAAAGAAAGTCATATCAGTGAGACTCGTAAAAGTATCAGTAATTAACTCTGCTGCTCTCTCCAGGTCTATATTAATATCCAACGTAAGTTTACTATCGTTTTCTATATTTTCTATATTTTCTTCATAAATGAAATATTGTCAAAAAGAAAGAAAAAAACATCTGATGAAGATGAAGAGAACAGTAGGGTTAAATACAAGTCAGTCACACAGTGTACGCACCGTATTGATCTTCGATAGCTCGTTTAAGTATGATACTTGTTCGATTTCGATTCACAAACCTGTTTCCGTAAAGGGTGCAACGACGGCGGTCAGGATAGGAGGCACTAAAAAAGGGCAGACGAAACGGGTGCTGTGTCAAGGGCGTTGTAAATCAGGCACTTCATAATGTCCGTCGCCCTTTTCGTGTCGCTCGTCTATGAAACCATCTGAGTACTCGCGGCTTTTCAAAAAAGTTAATTCGCCGTTCTAACACACTCGTGGGCGCGTGATTATGCACGTCGGCAGAATCAGCGACGCGCCTGACCGTTCGAAAAAACAGATGTACACCAAAACACCTCGTTCATCGCCATTCACGCAACCGCACTGTGCCGATTTCATCGTATTATAGCGAGAACAAACTGTCACACTTTCTTCGTACAATGCGCCAGAAAAGAAAAAAAAAAAAGGAAAAAAAAAAAGAAACGCGTCGTCTTTACTATCACGTTTTCGTCATTCTCCCGCCATTTTGTCCATCCGAATTTTTACATTCTTTTCTCCCTCTTCGTCACTCGTTTCTTCTCCTCCTCTTCTTTCGATACATATAACGTTTATTTTGTTCTTTTTTTTTTGTTTTTCTTCTTTTTAAATAATGTTTTTGTTCTGTTTTTTTTTTTTTTTTTTTTCACCCCGGACCACTCTGAACGATCTTTGATCGAGCATCTCGATCGTCACAGATTTTGCAATAAAACCGACACGCGAGTGGGTGGCTGTTTCATTCGGTGGTCTTGAGATTTGGGTGACCTTCGTCCAATGGGTCGATGATAGGTCCGATGGTTCAGTTAGATTGGCGAAGGGTCTAGGTCATCAAATCCGTCGTGTCGTCCGCGTATGCGTCGTCCGGAGGTTCCACCCTCACGGCTAACTGCGTGTAACCCTTGTTCGTTTCTCTCCTGCCCGACATTGCCTGGAAATTGAAGAGAATTTCGATTTTGAGGTTCGTCGATTCGTTTCTCCTCGAATGCAAGAGAAATTGTTTTAAAAATACAATTTCAAGAAATAATGTAAATTGAAATATTGTACTTGATAATTTCAAAATAATATCGGATACTGTGATGACCGATAGGATGATCTAGACAGTTTTGTGGACATTATCGGATATTAATTTCGAACTGACGATGAAATTAGTGAGATTAAGTGAAATCGGATGCATACCTGAAGAGCGATGAATATAGTAGCGAACAGAGCAACAGATATGAGACAAATGGCGACAGCTATGGTTGTGGTCGCTGTTATCGCCAACGAAGCTGAATCGTTTTTATCGGTTGTCCCCTCGTAGTTTGCATATACTTCAGAAATGGCTGTGTCAGCCGGGACGAACTCTGTTCCTGGCACTCTTCTTTTGCCAGCTGGCGAGCTGTTCCTGCAGCCACCTATATCATCGTTAAGAAAAAAAGAAAAAAGAAAAACATTTGACTATCTGATCAAATAAATTTCTACGAGACAATTTAAGAGGAGGAAACATTCTCTATCACACTTGTGCAATTCTTCGCAACGCTTCACGAGTTATTTCAAACAGATTTTTAAACGAAGAAATTGGATAATTCTTACAAACGTCACTGACGAAGATTGCTTTTGAATTAAATATATACGACGTTTCGAAAAAAATTAACGTTCAACGGGAGGTTTCTCTCACCAGTTTCTGGATCACAGAGGCAGCACTCTTCAGCCAATGCTCCTTTCTCGTTACCCGTACAACAAGGTACACATTGGTTGTTCAATTTGTCGAGATGCAACGGTGGCGAACAAGCCGCGCAACTAAATTTCCCTGGGCCAGTGCACCTTCTACAATCGGAGTGGCAATTTTTACAGAGCTGCGTCAGAGGATCGTAGTATTGCGCCCCAAGACACTCCATGCAGAGGCCGCCCTCCAGCATCGAGTGGGGTGGGCAAGAAGTACATTCCATCGGTCCTTCTCCTGCAACGTATTCACGTGTCAACTTTCTCTTTCACGCGCACGAGATATCCACATATTTCGATCCATTTTTATAACAATGGAAATACGTTTAAAAATTCTTCGAAAGAAATTGAATTGCAAGAAATTTACGTGCATGAATTTCGAATAATTCGTTCGATGTCGGACACTGTACTCGAGAACGCGTAAAATACTTTCAGTATTTTTATAGTTCTTTCTTTTTACGTACCTTTGCACGTGCGACAGTAATGGTGACACTTCTGGCAGCCGAAGTTGGATTTGAAGAATCCTTCGGGACACTCCGGATGACACTCGCCCGCAGCTAGTTGCCAACCACGTGGACAAGTCACGCATTGATCTCTTCTCGGTCCGGAACACGTTTTGCACGAGAGGTAGCATTTCGCGCACTGGCCTCGATCGCTGTAATATCTGCGTGGAAGCAAGATTTCTTTTCGTTTATTATTATCATTATTTAGAATTATAAAAGGTTTCGACTAGGAAATGTCCGATCCTTGTTAATTATGTTAACTTCGAAAAGAACAAGGATGGATTGTCGGGAGATGCTTCGAGTTTCATCTCTCAGTCTCCAACCAAGAAAGCCAAAGTATATAATAACCGAAGCGAAACAATCCAACGGAGAGGAAATGGGAAGAATACTTAATTTCTCCAAGGCAAACTCACCCCTGAGCGCACGAGGATCTACACTCGCCGCTCTGCAGTTGCAGTCCATCTTGACAGGCGGTGCAGTTCAGTCGAGACACGCACGTTTTACAAGTGTGCAAACAAGGTACGCAGACGGGCCTAGAGGGCTGCGCCATCGAATAATAACCGTCGTCGCACTGATACACGCATCGTTTCCCTTGCAAGAGCAGCGACGTCTGACAGGAAATGCAGTGATCCTCTCCGGATCCAGCGCAGGTTTTGCACGAGGTGTGGCACTGCTTGCAGTGGCCGTTCTCGTAATATTCGGAGGTGTCGCAACGATCACGATGCTCAGGAGCGCAGAGGCTTTCCTCGTTCAAGCTCCAGCCCTCCTCGCAACTTGTGCACGTCGACATGGCGCAGGTGGCACATCCGGGCGGGCATCGGACGCACTCTCGACGCTTCTTGTCGGCCCCGTAACCGAGTGGGCAGGACGCTCGACAAGTTCCTGAAATTTGTGGTCGATTCATTTCGAATTAATTAATTGATTGATTGATTGACACGACCTGGTCAATTTATTTTATCCACGGAGGATCGAATTTTTATTTACGACGAGCGAGATCAGCTAAAAATCAGAAGCCGTAAGTAATCGAAGCAGCCCCCCCCCCCCCCAGTCTGTATCCCCGAGGGTGACAATAAATTACAGCGTGATCGCTCTTCATTTTTATCCCGTTCAAACGGAATACCTAATGAAGCTAAACGGGCCAACGAAATTTAAAAGCATGATTTATTCGAAACACTGAGCCTCTTACCAGGGACACCCAGTTACCAAGAGAAATAGGTATCTGGGTTATCGGTTGCGCCCGGGTGTCGTTTTTAAGGATTAACACGTCCCCGGACGGCTACGTACCGTTCAGAGAAAACAATCCGGGTCGACAGGAGATGCATTGGTTCTCCGCGGTGCCGTTGCAGGTCTCGCAGGTGGAATGACACGGCGCGCAGTTGTAATCTTGCGTCTCGTACGTGTACAGGGGACACGCTGCGTAACACTTGTTTTCGTACATAACCAGGTGATGCTCGCAGCTGGTGCATTTGTCCGGCCTGTCTTGGCAACTGGCACAATTCGCCTCGCACGGCACGCACGTACTGTTCTCCGTATCTGTGGAAATATCCGTACCTGTTAACGTTTGCTTCGAGAACTCTTCGACATCGGGACTAATGAATTTGATGCGAGCCTCGAGTTACATCGTTTCGAATTCACTGAAATGCACGCTTACTCTCGTAGTATCCTTCGGGGCATTGCTGAAGACACACGGCTAAGTCAGTAACTCGTAGGTGAGCAGGTGCGCAGGAGAGACAGGAATCCTGGCCAGCTCCGGCACAGATCTCGCAGGATTCATGGCAAGGCCAACAGACGCCACCTTGATTCGGAAAGCTCCTCGGTGGACACCGACTGACACAGGTGCTGCAATTGCGATTTTACAAACCAAAAACTCTCTCGAATTGCCATCTTACCGTCCCAAATGCTTTTGTAAGTTGTGTGTACACGAAGGCCGCGGTAAGCGTTAGTCGCATGGTTTTATTCGATTTCGAGGGAATGGATAAATCCTAGATTAATGGTTGGAGCAAAGTTGTTATGTATTATTGCTTGCGCTCTGAAAATTGTTATTGACGAATTTTTCGAGAATTTTCAAGTAAATCATTCGTAAAAATCATTCGTATGAAATTCGTTAGAAGAAATATGGCGGGAGTCCATTTTTCCAGCTGAAAAAAATTACTTGCATTAAAAGCATCAGTCTGAATAACGGTTTCGAACGTGTGCAGCACACCGGGATATATATATATATATATATATATATATATATATATATATATATATATCGCAAATACGAAATAAACGCGGAGACAGGTCCTGAGTTTTTATCAATTTTTTTCCCCCCATTAACTATTGTGAAAAAGTTACCTCCGCGATATCTTTGCGAAACGAAATGACAATTTACTTGTTAAAAGAGTTGGTTCTTTCGAAAGTCAAGAGAGAAAGAGACAAAGAAACCAAGTGTTTCGCAAATTAGGAACGTGCAAGTCTACGCGAGTTAACGTGCTGTTTCTACAAAACATCGAAAAATTAAGGAACTTTGGGAACGTTTGTACGTTGGCGAGATTGCTTTCCCCGTGCAAACTTTTAAAAGTTGGTCCTCGACGTCTTATTTTCGGGTAATTTACAAAAATCTCAGATTTTTAGCTCGCTAGCCCTTTTCTCAAAACTGTACAAGATACTTTAATTAGAAACAAACGCGGCATCCTTTGTCCGAAGTTTTCCAGTAGAAACACGTGTGCAAAGTGTAGAAAGAGAAATATTTAAATAAATATAAGGTGTACAATTGTGTAGCTTACGTGAAAATTCCTCTCGCGCAGCGACAGAATATTTTTCATAGAATATGTTGGAAATTAAACGCGCAGTATGTGACGTTTGAAAGAAAAATGCAACGCACGCTGTAATGATTTTAAAGTTCAAGAATGACATTATCATCAAGAAGATAAGATTTTCATTCGCGATCGCTCTAATAACCTCTTAACAGTGTTTGAAGCTCGTCTTCTACATCTTCTGCCAAGCGTTTCCAGTAAGAAACGGAAGATGTGCTTGTGTCAAAGCGATTTCACTACACGTGCAAGTAAAATAAAATAAATCACCGCACCTAAGTAGACAAATAATCGAGAAAGCAAACGGAGCAAAATCCCCGATTAAAGAAGCACGAAAATCTCGCTTACTTGTCCAATCGATAATTCTTGCAAGCGATGCACTGCGTCGGCCCTTTCCCATAACATCCCTGAGGATCGCATTGAGGATCACAGTCGTGAAGTATCTTTCTAGTAGTGTCCAGCGAGTCGTCTCCGACTTGAGAGGAGGACGACGGCGAATCGTAGGAGGAGGACGTGTCTCCGGGCAGTCGATTGGTCAAGATCGGCGCGGAAGAACCGTCCAAAGTGGCCACCGATGCCTGCACGTTTGACGCAGCGCCGACGTACGGGTAGCCCTGGTAGCCCTGAAAGATAGACGAAGGAAAGAAGTCGACGTCGCCGCGATGGCCCAGTGCTAGCGGATCATCGTCTACATGGAATGGATAATGCACGGAGGCGTACGAAGAATGCGCTTGTACCGGGTTAAATTGCCGCGTTCGTATCCTGATCGGGTTGGTCGCGGTGCCGTAGAAGATCAGCTGCCACTTCTTCAGGATTCCTGCAACAATGGAACATTGCATTCAGACAGAGTGGACGTTTGCGCGCGCGCAAAGATGAAGAAATGGAACCTGAGTGAAGATAAAATTCATTTTTTTATCCGCTGTAACGAATATTCCGAGATATGCATAGATGCGCGAGAATTTGTCTAACGACAATCTAGTTATGAGTCAATATGACCAACTATCCGATTTGTTCAATCGATATGGAAAATTAAGAAACAAATTTATCCTCAGACTTAATTGCCTGACGATGGCATGAGCGACGCGTGATTCCTGGAAAAATAAAAGTCAGATTAAATAAAAGAAGATTCTCAAGACTTGGTGAGAATATAACTCTTAAACAAGAAGAAATTTCTTTCAATCTTTAAACAAACAAAAGAGAAAGTTTGCGATATAAAGGTTAACGTATCTGAACGAAACAAAAGAGGCATAGGGATTACTGATTTAAATGGCACTTCTAATTTTCACACGGAACGGTACGATTACTTGCCTGGAGAATTCACGTGCCGATTTCCTGCGTTAATGATCTGCAGTGTCCATCGACCGTCCGCCTTCTCGCTCCAGAAATGCACGCTGAGGAAAGGCCAGTCGTCGAAGCTCGAGCTAAGAACATCCCGCGGTCTCTCAAACAGCAACGTCGACGTGGTGCCCATCGGAGAAGTCAGCAACAATCTCAGATTTCCACGCGGGAAAAACCTCAGGGATACCTGGATCGTCAAATCGCAAAGTATAATTTAAATGCAGTCAATTTCCTTTCTTTCTTTCTTTCTTTCTTTCTACTTTTCATTCAGTTTAAAAGATCGCCAGGCCAGAGATGTCCTTACTCGAATTCTATTTCGACAATTTAAAACGTATTTGAAACGCAAGCGGTGAATAGATAGAGGGAAAAGAGAAATCTTCTTGTTCGCAATTGGCATGTAATTTTCTGTGACATTTTTTAGTTTTAATATCGAAACAGATTCTCGCAGAGGGGAAAAATGACTTTTAAAATAACGTTAGCGCGCGGTACGATTCGTTCAAGAAATGTGAATATTTTTCTGTTACATTATATATGTATATATATTTTTCTGCTACATTATATATGTATATTCCCCGCGTGGTATATATACCTTTCAGCTCGGCTAAATACATTTTTAATGGTATAGTTCTTTTTATATTCGCGTATTACGAACAACGCGGACATTTGCAAGTTTCTCTCTCACTGGCCGTAGAAGCGACGATCATTAAAATGTAAATGTTCTTTTTTTCAAGCTTTAAGTTTTATGAATCATAAGCCAGGACAAAATATACATTTACATATACATAAAGTAAAAATAAATTTTATTATAAACGTTCTTGCTTTTCCACTCTCCGGTGCTCTTTCCTTCCGTCAGATTTTTGCATAGAGTCTCGTCGAGTTTACGCTTTTTCTTCCCCCCCCCCCCCCTCGTTTAATCGTTTGTTTCCCTTATTCAGTATCTTTCAACGTCTGAAATGTATCGCATTTATTTAAAAAGGTACAATTTTTATTCCAAATTGAACTTGCTAATGAAATATCGCGAGACAAAGATCTCTTCTAAACTAAGATTTCAAACAGGATCGTTTTTTACTTACATTACCAACTTGTGCTTGAAGTTTATCGCAAAATTTCTTTCGTCCTATTCTCGACGATTCTCGAAAGCGTGGGTTACTACAGTCTTTCACACTGGAACTACCAACGACCAAAACACAGAATTTTCGTCAGAGACATTAAAGCGAGAAAGATCATTTAAATTTCCAAAAATACGCTGTTTCACGGATCCGTCTGACAAATATGTCCAACGAAAATTATGAATTAGTCATTTTGACCACCTAGGTAGTTCCACGTGTGCTAGTAAACGCAACAGACATGGGAACATTTTGTCGTATCGTTCTTACCTTGCACTGCACGTGTTCCAAGAACCGGACCTCGTTCAAGGAGCCAGCGCAGCCAGTCACATCCATGGACACGCTGAGCGTGTACCCGTAGGTCGGATCGATACGCCTCTCCTCATTGATCTCATCGGACTTGCAGATATGTTGAGGCGGCACGTTGGTCCACTGCTCGGCCAGGTTCACCATCGCACCGGCGTCCATGAGGCCGTAACCGAATTTGTGGGAGACCTTTCTCTTCACCCCGTTGAGGATCCAGCCGGGTTCCTTCTCGAGCGGGGCCGACCTCGACGTGAGCACCACCAGGTACTGCATGTCCCTCCAGGTGAGGCTCGGGTTCGCCTCGAGTGCCAGCGCGGCGATTCCGGCGGCCAACGGCGCCGAGGCGGAAGTGCCCGTGTGCTCCACCGTGCAAATGTGATCCGGTCTCAGTTTCGCGTCCATGTCCACGGTGGCGACGCTCTTGTCGTTGCCGGGCGTGCCGGACGAGTAGGTCGAGGCGAGGGTCGAGCTGCATTCTTCGAGGTACCAGGGTTTATAGCCGCCCTGCGTCGCACTCGAGATGGACAACGTGAAGATGCTGTTGGTGTAGCCGTCGCAGTTGCACGAGTCCGTGTGGCGGCCACCGTTGCCGGACGCCCACACGAATATGGAGCCCTTGCCTTTGCGACCCTGCGTTCCGTCGTTTGCAATGGTTAAAATTGAAATTTCCATCGCGGGAGATGCCAATCTCCTCCTCAAAGTTCTCTCATTTCGAATCTCATTTGGAATATATATATATATACGTGTGTGTGCCGGCGGAGGACATACAATTTTTCAGTTGCACGTTTCAAATTGAAGAGGAGAGAAGACGGTGGAGCAAAGGAAGATAAAGACGAGGATAAATTTCTCTGAAAAGCGAAAGAGGCCGACTTACGCTGGTGACACCGTAGATAAACGCCCTCCTGGCTAGAGGGCCTGGGCCATCGACGGTTTTCCCGTCGTCTTCCGGGCCCCAAGACGCGCTGTATATATCGATGTGATCAGGATTCAATCCCAGCGCTCTGGCTTCGACGGCATCGTTTACCGGGCCATCGAGCATTCGCACGCCTGAGAACACGAGCGGTATGTGCGTTAGATAGCTTTCCTTCTCGTTGCTCGCGCTTACCCTTCTCACCACCCTTTCACGCAGGGATTTTGCATGGAATTCGGGGCGCCTAACGAAACCGAACACACGAGGATAGAATCTAGTCGGTAAGAAAAAGTAGCAGAGATCCCCGCGGAATTCTAATTATCCTCATCCCCACCCTTTCTCCTCCCTCTCACATATACATATACACACTATACATAGTTTTAATCGTGAAATTCCATCGGTAGGAAAAACGCGCCGCTTCGATACGCGCCGCTGTCGTATACGTTATTCCGAACGCGTTAAATCGAACACCGGGCTGTTGACATGCATTTTAATGGAAACGAGCCGATAATGTTATCGGAACTCGATATTCCCTCGAGATGAAACGACTTATAACCAGCGACGGGCTTAAGTCGCCTGGCATACTCCGAGCATTGAACGCCAAAGTATCCTGTTTGGGAAATTTATGGTGTAACGAAATAGTGAGTGTTGAATGACGAAAGAGAATAAACGGAATATCTCTCGGATAACACGTAGATGACAGAGAGAACAAAAATTCCTTCTTTGAGAGTAAATTTCTTTATGGATATTTTATTTGTTTCAAAATACTAAAGTATTGAAATTATAATCAACATAATTTGCACTACAAAACGTACAAAGCTTTACTTCGACTGAGAGAAAAGTGAAGGGCTCCAAATTTTTCAGCTTCGAGTTCTTCTTCCTAGTGACTTTTTATGGAACAAATCATAATCTTGTGTGTCTTGTGGAGTCTCGCGTTGTTCGATCATTCGAAAATTGCAAATTGAAGCTCGGATGTCGGATTTGCGCGTTGCCAACTCGAGTCCATCGCTACTTATCGAAACGATAACGGTGCGGCGCGGTGACTCGATACCGAGAAATGAGCGACACTCGGGCTAATTATCGGTGAGACGCGAAAGAAGAAAGTAAATTGAACGCAGAATCGACGATAAGAGCGTTCGGAACAAAGCCGACAGATGTTCAGATTGCTGGAGGCACCGAGAGATCACACTGGGGATGAAATTTACTTGATCTCGTGGAGGTTGATGAACATCGAAGCGGAGATTTTCTAGAATTAATCGCGTTAAATGCACATTTGTAGCGTTCTTTATTGCCAGTTATACACAATCGTTTCAGACTTATCATCTTTACTTTCGATCTTTATGTTATATCCGCGTTTCGTTCTGTTCGAAAGAAACGAATCGAGCGACGTTACCTCGAAACATCCGGGGATTCCGTTGAAATGAAAATTTTCGCGCACGTTGGCGCGAGCCACGGAGGCACGAAATTTATGTGGATGAAATTTATGTCTGCAAGGATGCGTGATGTTAATTTTGAAATGGACCTCCATTGTTCGGGAGTTTCTAACAGATGATAGTTTCAAGTGTCAACAGCTGGCAGACAGAATATCCGGAAATTGTTTTACGAGGGAAACGCGCCACATTTCGGGTTGCCACCGTTTCTCGTTTAGATTGCGTTTAAAGTGTCTAAGAAATTATTAACCGAGAAAAAGGAAAGAAAAATATCTCGTTACGAATGTTTCGCAACATTTTCAATTGTAATTGTAATAAAATTCGGAGGAGGGGAACGTCGTTACGCTGCGCTCCGATAACATCCATGCAAATTGAAAATCCTGCCCATCTGGTTGTAATTAATACGTTTCGAAAATAACGCGTAATTATAATATTAATACAATGCATCAATATCATTATAGGAAATTGTTGAAGCAGCAGTGTACTATGATGTTTGGTTAATCAAACAAGTTCCGAATATCGTTGGCGATGAATACCGTTGCTGAAAAAACTTTTATGCAAATTGTTATTCTAAACATCAAGCCGTTTCGGTTGCCATCGCGCGAATTAATGTGTAACGCGCACGACCAGAAACAATATCCCCCTTCCCCTCCGCCGTAAATTAATTTGATTATTAATTCCCCCTCTCGCGGTACACGAGCATTTCTCATTTGTTCTCTCGGCTTATGAAACTCACGACTCCTTGTTAAAAATTTCTTTTCCATCGCTTCTCGATTCCCAGTTCCGCCAGAGTAACCAACGTAAACACGACAATTTCCCAGAAAACTCTTTCCAACTTTCATTCTCGCTGCGCTCCCGAATTGGAGCTCGAGCAAACAAATATCTACAAGAAAGTCGAGGGCGAGGGAGACGGAGGCAATTTATATCGGGGAATAGCAGCGAGACGTCACTTCTAATCAAGAGGGCCGTGTATTTCCGAATGGAATTTAATTCGCTGCTGTTGCGTTTTCATTTTCGGAACAGAGCCCCGACGATTATTTACAGCGCGGAGCTTTTATATCTTTCTGTCGTCTCATTCCTCTCGTTGGATCCTCTGCGCGTCTTCCTCGCACGACTCACGCCTAAAGAGTGGCTTTTCCAAAGATATGTATCAACGGCACGTTACGAAATTTGTAATTCGTTTCTTTCGTTTCGATCCCTTGGACTGGATCCAAAGGATTGAACTTATCGAGAACCTCAGCAAATTATACTTGCTGACTCTCCTGAAAGTCGACGTAGCAATTGCTAAATCAGATATCCGTAGATTCGTCTACAGTCGTCTACAGTCCGTAAAGACTGTAACCTCAATGTACGAAGTCTATATTCTTATTAAACTTAGTTCTACTGCTAGACGTAGCTAAATTGGAAAAAATCTCGAACGACGTTTCCAAAGCTAAAAAAAAGAAAAAGTAAAAAGTAAAGTGTAGATGTGTTCGTTGAAAATTTCCGCGTGACCACTTTTTCCAATTAGAAACGCAGCTCGAGACTAATTAGACATTGTTATAGAACGGCCAAATGACGGGGGAAAAGTTGGGAATCTTTTACCTCCGATGCTTGCATTGTAAGCAACGCCGACGCCGCAATATTGGTTGAAGGCAACCGCGGCAACTTCGCCGGCGCAACGTGTCCCGTGCTTGTTGTCACCGTTGTCTCTTGGCATCGGGTCATTGTCATTGTCATTTATGTCCGTACTGGCTTGGTGATCATAATTCAAAGCCAGATCCGGATGATTTGTCTGTATGCCGTCGTCGAGGATCGACACGACGACATCCTTGCCAGTGTAACCCTTCTGCCACGCTGGGCCAAGATTCATGTCATAACCGTCCTTGGCTCCGCCGTTCTGAAATCAGACGAGTATCGTTCTTCCATGATTAATAGGAATCTGACCGTGAATTGTATCTAACAATGAGCGAGGCTCACGAATGGACATGTATTGTATTGCATCAATTGTAATTAATAACAATTTCTTTAAATTGTGTCTGAATTATCGACACAAATACCAAACCTACTCAAAGACGATGAAACATTAATTTAATTTGACATAACTTTGTAAAATAGGCAACTTGGGCTCACTTTGGAGCATGAAACTTGTACCTCGATAGTGGTGAATTTGTTATTTTCGAAAAAAATTTACCGCGTTGCTGGAAAGTTAGCTTACCGTAAGATTCTTCGTCAATTTGAAAAATTTTGGCACGGCGCATGTACGTGCATTCTACACGTGGGATAAAAGCTGACTGTTCATCAATCTCTCGCACGTCTTCGTCCATAAAACAACGCGTACACCATGTAATGGGTTCCTTGAAACCCATGCAATACTTTTGTCAATAGCTATTTTTCACGTGACACATAATTCAGAGGTGACTCGAGGTGTGTTATCGACGAGACCCGCCTCGTTTCTATCCTCTCTCGTTCGACAGCTATTCGTCATATAGACAAAAATTTGATTAGAATTATATCGAAAAGTTCCGACGTTGCCGCGAACGATAAATTCACCAGCTCTGACACGCAAACGAAAATATGATTTATCATTGTTCGCACGGTCTGTGCCGCGAAAGAGCCGGCTGATATTTATCGCACGGCGATAATTAATAAAAAAGTTAGACGAGTTAATTAATTCCCGACAAAACGCGTTGTTATAATTGCGTTTCGATTCGTTTCGTCGCAACGTCTACAACGCGTGTATCTCTCGTCGACGTATCTGTTAATTCACTATTTTTAATGTTTTACGCGACTGATTTCGTCAAGATTTTCGCTCGTTAGATTCATTTCTCCGTGATTTTCCTATCGTAGGAAATTTTTTTCGGTTTGTATCACGCGTTTCGAAATTTTATTAGCAACGAATATAGACCAGAGGTGGCTAACTGGTGGCTCTTGCCCCCACTTTCGCTGGCGCTACCCCCTCCACGCGATTTCGCATCTACCACGCGCTGATTTATTTTAAATTCGCGACAAGTAACATTGAATTTATATTAATGGAAAGTGAAAACGAGAGAAAATATTGTCGACAATCTTTGTTGAAAGTTGCACTCGGAAAATTTCTAAAAATTTCCTTTTTATTTCCTCTTTTGTCGTCATTCGTATTTCTTCGTTTAGATCTCACCGTCTCGTGGAATTTTTACTTCTTTCCAGAGTAATCATGGAATCTGCAATATTCTAAAAGTTTGTAAAACTTTGACAGCTCTTAAAGACAATGTTTTATTTTTATTGACGAAAGCCTCTTAAATGGCGGTTGATACGCGACAATCGTCAATCAACCGCGCGCGTGTGTGTAAAATTTCTTCAGGGGTGAGAATTTCTTCGCGGGAATACCTTGAGTCGCTGAACGGTTAACGGAAAATTAAACGAAGGTAATTTTTTCCCGTGCAGCGGTGTGCAAATGTTTTAACTGCGAATCGCGTCGATTCGGTCGCGGAGCCGAAAATGAGAAAACGAGAGGAAATTCGATACGGATTGCTCGCGGAAAAAGGAGGGGAAGAAAGATTGCCTGTTAACCGATTAAACAGAGGATAATTGAATGAGGCGAGCCATGCAAGAAAAATGGAAGTGTTTGTAGAGAATGTTGAACAAGACCACGACGAAGCTATGAACTGCAAATTAACCGGGCCGCCGAATAAAAGGGAGGAACCGGGTGATAACCAGCGAGAAACGCAATGAAAGAGGAGACGAGAAATGGAAACGGCGAATGAAAAGTTTAGATCAATCTCTCGTTCCCGGTTCTCTCCGCTCCACGACCTCATCCTTTTGAACGTTCACCAACATTGTGTTCAATTGTTCTCTGATTTTAGAATGAGATGAAACAGGAGTCTTTCTGAATGAAACACGCACGTTTGAGATCGCGAAATTACTCCGTTTTACGATTTAATCTGTTGTTTTTTTTCGACACAAGTTTTCGTGCATAGTCAGCGGCCATTACGATTTTTCTTTTGTATCTTTTAATCAGCAAACAGGCTTTTTATTCGTTAGGCCAACACGTTTGATCACCGGTGACCAAGTTTATTTAAGAATAGAATAACTTTGAAAATTCAGAATATAATGACAAATAATGTATAAACTTAAAGATGTGCGAAATTTGTCTCTCCAATTGCAACCAATGTAAATTCAAACGATTCAAACTTCTTAATTTCGTAGATTCGGGTGTACATATATTTTAATCGGTAGTTTTCAAGGGAATTTCGAGGTCCAACGGTCTCAGGCTTTATAGCATAATTTCACAGGCGACGACGTTGAAAGCAATTGCAAAGCCATTGAACTTGATACTTAGCGAAGCGAATGATCGAGACGCGAGCGAACGATTGGAAATTATTGGGCGCAACGCGCGTGTGACGATCGGGTTTTTGACCGTTCGCACAGAAAACGCGGAATTCTGAAAAATTGTTTCATCAACGAGATTCCAGCAGGCATCAAACATTCTTTTTGTCACTGGCCGGCGCTCGTGTGTCATCGGTCGTTGTTCTTGATGCTGATTGCACTTTGATTGAATAGCGATATGAAACTAGTCCAGAATTTCGTCAGAATTTCGTCAGAATTTTGTGCTGCTGCGCGAGAGCCGTAAATAACCAGAGCGTGGAATTATACGCGTTAGATTGATGTTATTCGCGCGTTGCGCGAGTCTGCTTGCTCCTTCGAAAGAAAATTTCAACAGTCACGCTCCGGAGCGGAATGGTTCTACGTAACGACGCGTAACTCGATCGATTTTAATTGTTCTCGCTTGAGAAAAGTACCGAGTGTTCCTCGATCGTTGGGGCATGCACGTGCAAAATGCTGATTCCGAGGGGTGAAAAAAAGTCTCCAAAAAAATATTTGAAGAAAAATCTTTGGAGAGAAGCACACGAATCTCAGTGTGAAGTGAAAAAGAAAAAAAAAAGAAAGAAAAAGGAAAGAAAAGCAGATAAAAAGGTAGATTGGGCAAGTGGAAGGGACGAACTGAATTCGGAATATGTTATAACTGGTACGTCGTTAAGTCAGCCATGTTCTTGGAACGTAGTCGCGTCACGTAGTTGGTTTTGGTCGAGGTTCCAGGGAAGTAAAATCGAAGGGCCCACTTACCAGGTACCACTGTTCCTTAAAGAGCGGATCCGTGAACAGGTTTTGAAGAGGCACACCTCTGTTTCTTTGTCGGTGGTACGTGGCCTGCCTAGAACGCGGCCCGAACTCGTCGAAGAACGCCGGATAATCGGCGAACGCGAACGACGTCGGCACGAAGTCCCTCTTCTTCCGTTTCTTCTCATGCTGTTGCTGGAACCACCGTACCTACGACAGAAGGGAAAGAGAAAATAGAAAATCAACCAATTTTTCCTTGGGACAACAAAGAGAATCGCGATTCGATCGCGTTGCATTTATTTCTACGCATTTCGGAGGAATCTAGAAATTTTCCGCTTAAAACATCTATTCTTTTACAACTCTAGCACTTGGTGAAAAATTTAAATTTGCTCAAATATCCGTGATACGTTTATTTCTGTGCATTTGGGGGAAATTTAGAAAATACGCATCTGCATAGATATCCGTGGTCCAGAGTGTCGGAATAACTTTAGCCACAATTTGCCACGAATAGAAATTATTCAGTACGCTTTTATTTAAAAGCGATTTCACTTTGTATCGAGAAGCTTCGCTTCGTTTCAACCTTCTGTCTGTCATTTCGAAAAAAATTCGATTTCGCTCGCGGAATTTGATTCTCGTGGCTCGAAGTGTTTTCAAGGGGAGTAAGGAACACACGTTCGAACGCAAATATCATCGCGGTATGACGTTAATGTTAAACGTGATTGATTTATCGCGGCAATGGAATTGAAATTTATTTCGCTTGATGTGGTCGATATTCGCGTATCGCATGAAATTTCGCGGTTTTTGCGTTTAACAGAGTTGCGCATTTAGCGACCCGCACGCGCGTGTGTGCTTTTGATGAGATTTCGCATGGAATTTTGATATGGTTTAAATGCCGCGGAATATCGGCGAGGCAACAATCGCGATTGCTTTTCGTCGTTGATATTTCAGAGATTTGTCAATCCAAAGGATATCGTAAATGAGTTGCTCGATGAAATTAAATACCTTTTCGATAATTGTATAATTTCGTGTCGGTGTTTCGGTTCACCCGGGAAACGAGATTAATACGTCTGTTAATTCGGCTGCGTTCAATCAATCAATCAACCCTATTTTCGAGGTTCAGCGAAACCTCGGTGGAAAGAAATTGTTTTCCCCGTGATCACGGTGGATTGCGAGTTTGGTGGAAATTTTTCAACCTCCTTCGAGACATCGCGTCGCTGAAACGAACTGCACGATCCCCGAAGCGTTTAATAGCGAAAAACCGACGACAATTTGACGGCGTTGGAGAATTCAGCGCGATATGAACGGATTCGGCCGTATGGCGCCTTGTAAACGGGGCGGGTCATCGACGAGCGGCGTTTCCGCGGTTCAGCTTCAATCTAGCGAAGCGTGAAACGCGCGACACCACTGGCCTCTGCCATCCTTTTCATTCATATCGAACGAGGCGAGAGCCTCGCCGCGAAAATTCACGGCCCCCTGGATTCTGGCCAGTGGCCAAAAAGTCCCTAGGATTCGTCGACGTTCCGCGACGTTCCGTCCCATAAGCGTCACGTAGAACGGTCGTCGTAAAGCGGTCCCGACGTTTGGTTGGAAAAATTTCGACGCTGAATATGTAGAGATCCCGAGCGTTCACCGACACTTAACTTTTCCCTCCCTCGACTATTCGAATGAATATTTCACGATACCCCCGTGGTGGATGAGCTTTAGTCTGAACTCTTGACTTTGACTCCTAGAAACATCGATTTCGAGACCGCCGAGTTTTTTTTTCGCGGAAACGACTCATCGATCAAACCGTCCGCAAAATTTTTGCAAATTCATCGATACTGGCCGTACGTTCGCGATTTCTCTTCTGATGCAGCTGATTTATATATACGACGTCAAACGCAACGATCGAAAGGGCACAAGAGCAAAAGATCTCGCTCGCGTACGATCGTGTACGAATAAAAAGTCGTACAATACGACAGGATTACGATAGTAAACTGATAAAGATCCGGAGCTTACTCGTACTTGATTTGTTTGCATGTTATAAATCGCGTGCTCACAGAACGAGAGACTCTTGACTGCGGATTAATTAAAATAATATTACACGCTTGTTCTAACGAATGTTTCGTTTCGTGCTAGCGAATGAAGAGCGGGGAAAAAAAATGGGAAAATTGGGCAATATTCTTTTATAATAATACACAGGAACGTTTGAAATGTAATACGACGAGAATCTTTTTATTTTAAATTGCAACGTGAGCATTTTATTCCACTTTCGACGAAAAAAAAAAAAAAAAAGAAAGAATATGGGAAATTTCAATCTAGTTTAGCTATAATTATTTTGTGATCAACGAAGAGTAGATTATACCGATTTTTTAATGGGACGTACACAGTTAATGAAACTGAAATCGACTGATTAGAACGTGATGGAGAATGGGGAGGGGGGAGAATGACGTTAATCGTAACGCGCGAGATAGTTATTCGATTTATAGGCCATTAGTAAAGTTCCATTTGTTCGAATAAATTGGCGGATAAAACAGTTTGGGTAATTGGTTCGTTTATGTGGCGATACGCGGTAATTCGATTTTCGCTAGAATGCAAGTCAAATTAACGGCAGCTGATTTTTATTCGAAACCAGGTTACTCCGGAATAATCGTTTATTAACTGGATTGACGGCTAATTGCCAGATTATATAGTTGGCGCGATAAATACGGGAGTAATTTCAAAGTGATTCTAGAAAAAGGATCCCGGTGTTAAACATCAACCTGTTCGAGACTTTTAAATTTAATCTGTCTGCTTGTTAGTTCTTTTTCGTTTTTTTTTTTCTGAAAATATTAAATTGACAGTATCAAGTATTGATGAAAAATGAGGAATGCAAAGAACATTCGGATGCAAATAAGAGCATCAATTGCCTCACAATAACGCAGGCAACAAAACAACAGAATTCCAATAAATTATTCATTAAATAAAATTTCATCTCGATAAACTTGCCGTGTCAGCAGTAATTTTATTGGAAATGGTCGGAAAACAATTGTAAATTAACTGCTCTTCGACAAAAATTTGATCAAAAAAAAAAAAAAAAAAAAAAAAAATACCGGTATTTTTCTTTCAATTTTGTCGCTCAATAAAATTTTAATAAAAGGTGCAATTGGAAAGCTTTTTGAAACCGGCGTTCCTTGATCTTTCCTAACGGTATATATCTATAAATCTCTAGTTTCCGGTAAATCACTGGTATGTCGCACAAGTACCGATGACAGGGAATACTAATCTAGACATAACACGGCATCTTAATCTTACATGACTGGTGAGTAAATACGCACCTACGTATGTACAAGGTGATCTTAGGTAACGACGTTACTGTGTTTAGACACTGCAATTGCTATTTGTCTTGTTCATTGCAAGTGCAATCTTCCTAGACTGCCTCATTCTTCATTCAATAGCTTCTTCGCTTCTCATTTTCGAGAAGTTTTGGTTTCGACAATTTCGATAATTTTTCCTCCTCGAATATCACTGTCCCATCGTATTCATATGGAACTCCAAAAGCAATTGATCGCGTGTTAAAATATTCTTATAAAAGTTGGCAAATACCACACGCTCGATACTTTTCAAGTTTGCAAATAGTTTAATAAATATCGCGTTAGAAACATCTGCACGAACGCGAGCAGTCTCCGTTCTATCCTCTTTCTAACGTTTGACATCTTCCTTTGCTCTTTGAACGAGCTCGAGACTGATTATCTCTTACAAAATCTATTTACCTAGCGCCGGTGTACATTTGCTTTCCATTAACAACACAATCCGTTTGGATATCGAATCGAATCGAATCGAATCGAATCGAACGAACGAAAGATCCCACGATCAATCACTCCTCGCTCGGATATTTCAATCCATTGAACAATCGTTTCTACAGCCTCGCCGTAAATATATGTACGTAGCTGTGCGCGCGTGCGTGCATGCGTGCGTGCGTGCGTGCGTGCGTGCGTGCTGTAATGGTCCCGTATTTGTCGAATAAACCTTTTCAACGGCGTTTCATCTCGGCGCCGCGGTAGTGCTTTATCGGCAGGAGGAAAAGACAATGGCCGCGGCTGAAAAGATGGTGCAAGCACAATATTATCTCTAGAAACACCAGCGATATTCCGCCGGTGTTTTTGCTAGCCGAGGGAAGAACGAGAACGACCAGGGACGATCATTTGATGGCCACTTACCATTACCGTTTTAATGCCACGTTCCACTTTACAATTACGTTCAACTTCGCTGGCCCCCCGCCGTCTTCTTTTCCCCCCAATTCCCTTACTGAGTCGAATTAACTCGAGGATCTTTGTTTTTATGTAACGCGATTCGATCAGGCCGCGGATTTTTGCGGAAATTTCGAATTAACGCCGCTAGGAAAAATTGGGGACATCTGCATTTTATTTATTTATTTATTTATTTTTCACGGGTGAAAAGAAGAAATATACACCCATTAGTACAAAAAGTGATGCAATTATAAGAATTTAAATGCAACGAGTTGTGAGACCGAGTGAAAAATTACAAGGAGATACTACGTAATGAGCGTTTAAATATTTGGTCGATAGATTTGGTTTAACCAAAGTGCAGTAAAATAATCTTCGCGTGTCCGTATTTATTATCTAATTTTAGAAAATTAAATACTTCAGATATTCCCAGCAGAAAGTCTGGACGAAATCTGTCTACCTGTATTACCGATAAATCTACTATAATACCTTCCATTTTCATCCCCCTCGCTATTTCTCGCGCGATAAAAATTATGATCTTTGTCGCTGTTGTAACAGCACAAGTCACGCTTGAGACAGGATGTGGACAGTTTTAATTGCAACGTATGAACGTTACAACAGATAATAAGACAAAATTTTCGCGACATGGGCAAATATGTACGTACGTAGTGACGGGGAGGTGAAAAGCCAACGGAGGATAATATTTAACGTTGAAGATTATTACCGGGTGAATTGCGCTGGTAGAAAATTAGAATTTGCCGAGGCAAACAACGCAACGGAGCCAGGGATGACAGACGCCGCGTGAAAATTACGCGGCTTCTATATTTCGCACCTGTGACCGTGTTCGTTGTTGAAGTTTGATGAGTACCTACCCGGTTGGCGCCTTTAGCCCCGACGACACGCCAAAGATGGAATAATCACTTACCCTCGGCTCGTCCCTCAGCGTCTTGTGATGCGACTCGCTGCTGGAGAGGGATCTCTTGTGAAGTCGTTTGTCAGCGAACAGGAAGTATTCCTTCAGTGCTCCAATCTGCGAACAAACGGAACCAGCCTCTGTTAGTCTCGCCGCGTCGTCGCCTAGGATTAACAAGTTTCGCGTAATTACACCTCTGTGACGGTGAGACTATCATCGTCACTCGTTTCGCTCGCGTCGTGTAGCGTCACGACATGACCCAAAATTTGCAGGGCTTCTCTGGGCAATCTTTACTCTTAACGTTCTCACACACACACACACACACACACACACACATATATATACACATTTTGTGTATATATTTTGGAGTATCGTTTAATTATTTCGCTTGCGTGTGTTAAATTATTAACAATTGTTCAAAGTCTGCGAGTGCTCAAATATCTCTCCGCCAACTGCTAAGCTAAATTTACGAAACGAGGCACTTTGTAAAACGAACTTGCCGCTGCGAGAAAGAACCGCGCGATTTGCATCGATCGAGATACAACTGGCGAGGTGAAAAGTATGGGAACAGAGTCGGGTGGAGTTTCGCGGTTGGAAACGATTCCAACGAGCACTCGACGAATTCGATCCTCGTTGTATTCGATGTAAACGCAGGTTGATTCCTCGAAGCAGACCGATCTGTATTTACGCTCATTAACGAGCACACGGAGCCTCAATTTTAGTTCTTCGATCGATTGGTTCGCCGAGGAAGTAACGAATTCAAAGAGAAATCACATTCCTTTCGCTCGCATGTTCATTCAAGCTTCGCAAGCTTGAAAGTTCCACTCGAGGCTTCTACCGAGAAAGGAGAGAAATGTACCTTGCAAAGTGCTCATTGCGTTTCTTAATGGATCCTAAATGGTACATTTAAAGGATCTGCAGGTTTATTTGCAATTTCCGGGTGGAGCGGATCAAAGAGTGTCATGGTAGGCGGGGAAGAGGGCACTTTAAAAGGTATATCCGTTCTCTTTTCACCGGTTTCACTTGATAACTCGATATTATTGACCGTTACTTCGGGGCTAAAGACAACAATGAAAACGTCTCCTATCAGCATCCCAGAGTGTTCCCAGTGGTGGTCAAACTTTGCTCTCGTCGAAGAATCGTACGACACTCGATTGAAAATTATATTAAACTATACTCAAACGTATTAAGTTTAAACGATATTAAGTTACGAAAAAAGCTATTAAACCACAGAAAATTCAATATGGGCTCGATTAATTAGTAGACTGTGATTTTTCATGCATTTATGGGGAGATTATAGTAATTACAGGAAATAACAGCTTGATATTTGTAATATCAGGGTTTACTTTATTCAAATACACACAGTAGTATATTATTAGTATTATAGGTATTGTTGAAATTGTCAAGAATTTTTGACAGATTGACATATTTAATTCCCAGCAAAGAGTCAGTAGTCAGAATTTAAATAATCCCAGACTCTCACACAGAGCAATCAATTTTATACTTATTTTGCTCCCAATTTGAATTTTACGCAGTGAAAACAATCGTATCAAGATATTGTATTTCTTTCTTAAATTTCAATTTCGAATAGCTTCTTTCCACCGTATATCTAATTTAATCGCGAACGCTTGTTTAACCCCGTAACGCACAGTCTGTTCTCCTTCCTTTCGAAATGCTTGAAACTATAACCGTGGATTTGTTAGAGCATCGATAACTAACAAGTTTGGAGATCGTTAATCCCGCTGGCGAATTTCCTCGAAACTAACAATACGGTTTGCATTATTCATGGCTCGTTCATTCGACTGGTAATTAACAATACCAGCGCTGTAGGTGGATTTCTGCGTGGTTGGATATTTTTCGTTCGTTTTCTTTCCTTTTTTTTTTTTGTTTTTTTTTTTAATTCGAAGTTTCCGAGTTCTGCCGAGTTGAAGAAATTGTAGTCAATTCACGATTCGAGTATTTCGTTCATTTCTGTTTCAGAAATGAACAGAATTGTCGAAGGAATTATCCAAGATTGTAGGGAACATTTCAAGTTGGTTCCTTGGTTTTTAATAATAATTCGCGCGGGGATTTACGCGGGGAAAAATATATCAGCAGTCAGGACCAGACGCTGACGAAGTTTCTCTAAAAATGATGCCCTGTGCTACTGCACATCCACACGATATTGTGAGTCATCCATCAACGTTCTGTCAAGGTTCACTGCACCTCATCGACTTCGTTTTCGAGATGTTATCTCGAAACAACGAAACGATACCTCTATCACGCATGCAACAGCAATCTTACCAGGAGAGACGAGAAATTTTTCAGTTACATTAAATTGAAATTCGCCGACGATCAAAAATATCGATTTGATGACACTCGAATATCATTGTCGAAAATTTTCAACTATTGTACTTAAATGTTACATTTTCGACGAATGGATTGAACTTTGTTGGAAAATTACAAAAGCGGATCTTCGGATCTGTCTTGAAATGAAAAGAGCAGGAAATTTTTGCTTTAACCACGTCACATTTCCCATTCGTTTCGCGAAACGTATGAAAGACACTGTTTCGCTGGGGATGAAAGGCAGGAAGGGCAAAACTGTCCGACTGTCAGCGATCACGAGAAAAATACGACGGTATTGACATCTATCAAAAAATCTTCGGACAGTTTGCGACCCGTTCGTTCCTTATCCCGACAAAGTCTGGCAGAGAATTCTTCTCTCTGACGGTTTCGCGAACATCTCGAAGCCGGCTCGAGTTCAATATTCATTTTGCAAGTCGAAGTTCTCCGCACCTTTGAATTTCAACGCTAAAACTACCGACGACCAAAGCATTTAAAATTCCCATCAGAGACATTAAAGTAAAACAGAAAATCTTTATGATAATACGCGATATAACGCAAGCTTTTATTTATGTATTTTACAGAAGAATCATTCAAGTTTTACGTGAAAAATTTCACCAGTTTGCTGGTGCTAAATTCATCGTAAAAAAATTGTAAATTTCTAAACCATCCGACTTTCAAATCTCTATTACCGATCAAAGTAACGATATCTCTCCCCGTCGATAGAACGAAAATTAAAAACCCGGTGCGGCGATAATATCGTTGAGCAACATACGTTGAATATTCATCGATCGCAATAACGTGGAGTAACAAGTTGCAGGACAATACGCGCGACGAACTCGAGGCGACGGGACAAAGAGGGGAGAGAGAGAGATGGGTCTCGATGGCGTTTGAAGGATTCTTGGTCAGTTTCAGGTCGAGGTGATTACGGTTTTTTTTCCAGCGAGTGCTGATCGATCCGGGACTGACTGGAATGAGGATAAAAACGTCGAGTGGGGCAACGCGGCGCGCGCTGCGTAGCCGTTGCACACGACCAAATTGTTGGCTTGATTTCCCACCGTGCACGGGAAATCCATTTCACGAGCGAGCAGAGAGGCAGCTTTGGGCGAAACGCCGATATTGTTTCCTCGGTCGGTGTGTGCGCCGCTGATTTAAGACGCTTCGGTGCCGGGCTTTCGTCGGATCCTGGAGGACCTCTCAACTAAAGGCCACCTGCGTTGCCCCTGTGACCGACTACTACTACTACTACTACTGTGTTTTCTTCTGTCGATCCCATCATTCCGAAAGGATATTCCCTTGAACCAATGGAACATTCACGAAAGTCGGAGAAGAAAGAAAGAAAGAAAGAAAGAAGAGGCAGGAAGGACGAAAGTTTTAAAATAAATAGCCACTAATGTTCGTTCGTCGTTGGGCAAACTATCATTGGTGTGCGACAATCGGTGATCCTTGGAAGAATTTTGCTTGAAAGAACGAAGAAACCGCCGCGAAACGCAAGAAACGGCGACGTTGCGCTGTTTCGGTAGGAAAAAGAAAGGATAGACGTAGGCAAGAACGCGGGTGGTGATTCATCACACGGGAACCGGGTTGAAACAACGTTAGCAGCGTCGCGGATTGCATGCACGTGTATACGAAGGGAGAGAGAGAGAGAGAGAGAGAGAGAGAGAGAGCGAGAGAGAGAGGTGGAGGGTCGGTGAACGAGTACAGGCGTGTAACACAGTGTCCGAATATAGGCAACGTTAGCAGATAACGGTTAAGTTACCACAGCAACTGAAGGGAAGCCACTAAATCAAACCGAGGCAAGAATGTCTTACGATAACCCGCGCGTGTACCGTGGGTCATCGGTCTACCGGTTAACTGAAGTCCTTCGCCGAGGCTTTGCCTCCGCTATCGTCCTTAGGCAGCGGCGAATTAAGGTAATACAAGCACCGCAGAAGCCACCGGAGTTTAAGGGTTGCGGGTGGACGACGGAATTTCTGTTAAGCGCAGTGGCACGCTCGAGCCGTTGGCTGTCAAAAGCTCGCGGTTTCGTGGCGGTTCCCGAGATATTCGCGGATAAACCGATAAACGGTCTTCGTGCGAAGAATTTTTTCTCTTCTTCTATCCGTCAATGGGGAGAGGGATAATTTCGTATCAATGACCAGTAGTTTTAATTACCCTGCGAGTTTTGGTGAAAATTCACATCTTCTCTCTAATTGTAATTTAAAAAGACGATGGAATCTTTGTAGAAAATTGTCTCGTGTATGGGACATTACAAGAGACGTTTCGTGCCGCTTGGATTCTGTGCAATTTCGCACTTGCAAATTTCCTGTGAATGCATGAAAACCCCTCGGTCGTTTACGAGAACGCTACTTTGTCAAACACTTTAAACCTTTTAATGCCGAATATGACGATGGTGTAAGTACTTGTTACAGGTTATGCATCATTATGAATAACAATTTATTTACCTTTTGAAACATACTTTGACGAGTTCTCTCGGCAAGCTTGTAATTTTCAGCTCAGTTGCAAAATGAAGCTTTTACCATGTTTTCGGCGCTAAAAGGGTTACTAAATAAACATTACTTGATACTAATTTTACGGTGGAAAGTTGATCGATAATCTCAACAATGGTTTATGACAAGTTGCAAGCTCCCCTCAGTTTACAATTCACGACAAGGTTTCTTCATGAATTTTCGTCTGGGGGTTGGGTTCCGTCCGATAACTTAGAACGCGTGACTAGTGAAATATCTGTGATATTAGTTCAATGGCGCAAGATGGTTTAGGATGGTGGTGGAACATAGGTGGGTGGGTTCGATTTTGAACATGGACGGAGCAGGAACTCCGTCATTGGGCAGCGTCGAAACCGCAAAAGCTCTACCGACCGCCGATTTGCTTGTCCACGATGCTGAACACGTAGCAGCGATATCATGGCCTCACCCTCTTCGCCAAACAGGATATAGGCAACGGATGCCTATGTGGCAGCGTTCCTCCTATGTACCACTGCGCTGTGGTGCACAGCTTCGGCACACGGAAAAACGAGAGCCAAGAGTTGACTGGCGAGAATAAAATCGTGCAGCACTCTGCTTTTTCTCTTTTGTTTAGAAATTTTCTAACAATGCCCTTACAACACAACTCTTTCTCACGTACGTATACTATCGTCGTTTCCTCTCGTTTCCCCGGCAAACTCCGTGACGTAATTCCACTGATAAACAGATGGACAGGGTGATGTTCATGTTGGGATATTTTTTTTAGATTCTGGAGTTACGTATCGGTCGATTTTTCGACTCGACTGATCCCCGTGATGAGTTCCGAGTGATTGGACAATTCTAAAATTCTAAAGAATTAGGACTGAAATTCTCAGTCTCGGGATATGTAGGATCAAAATGTTTGAAAAGTTTGTATTTGTCACAACGCAGATTTTGCCTGATTCTGTGGGGTACCTCCATCCACTTTTTAAAAAGAGGCAACGACAGTAAAACAATAGTTAGGAACGATAGGTTTGTTCGTGTATTTTTTTCTCTTTTTTTTTCGTTCGCAGTCGTCGATTCATAAAACCGGCGATAGTAACAATGGGCGAAATGAGCGACGAGAACGTCAACTGGCTGCGGTGTGATAGGTCACTTCTGTAGACGCGAAATCCGCGAGCAAAGCGCATTCGATAATAGCAAAAAATATCAACGCGATTTTTTCGACGCACAGGGTGTTCAAGTATTCGTGGCACGTGAATAAAGAGAGAGAAAAAAGAAAGAAAAATAAATCGAAAATGGAGTGAACATTGCAACGTGACGCTTCGTTTTCGGTAGAATCGAATTTGAAAATTTGTTGCGCGCGTACAGTGGAAAATTTAAAGAGTCAAGCATCTCGAAGCGAATCGATTTATTCAGTTGGAAATTAATCAAATTCAAGTACGTATGTCCAACGAATTTTCCAGGCACGATTTTTTCCGAAACAAAGTCCCCGTGGCGAAGGAAATTTCTTCCCGCTGCATTTTCCACTTGTTTTTTTTTCACGCAGAATCGTCTGGCTACCGGAGCACCGTGTATATTGACGATCATCGTTTTAAATGGACGCGGCGAACGATATTCAAACGTGGAACACACGAATTTCTATTTTTTCTTTTTTTTTTTGTTTTTTTTTTAACGGAGGGAGGGGAGAAAGAAAGGGTGGTTCTCCCTTTTGTTATCTTTGTTTTTTTTTTTTTTCATGCACCGTGCCCCGTTATGGTATTGATTCTGATCGGCAGCACGTTGCCTCGGCTATAAAAGCGAAAAGCGGGTGTATTTAATTGTTTGAAAGCGGTTGTTCTTGCGCGGTTTCAGACCGACCGCGTCGCATTATTCTTTCACCGCGTCGTTGCAGTTTTTAGTCGTCAATTGATACAGTTTTCTGCGGGAAACGTGTCCGTTGCAATGGTTCCCGGATACACGAATTTTTCACGATATCCAGCCAGCATCTTTCTTCCTTTCTCTCCTGTTTTTAATTAACGTAAAAATATTCGGAGGAGTTTCTCTTCGATTAGTCTCTTGCACGTTAAATTGCTATTAAAAAAATGGTAAAATGAGTTTCGTAGAACTGCAATAGTGCAGAGAAAGAGAGAGAGAGAGAGAGAGAGGAGACAGCGGCGAAATAATAAATTTGTCAACGCGATATTTGTTGCTTCACGCTTCTGGTGGAGCAACAGGAGCACGGTGGCTGGCTAAACGCGTAACAACATTCGCGAACATGGTATTAAGCTCGAATTACCCTTTCACGTGTACAAAGATGCGCTCGTAACGCGCATTAATTTCCTTACGGTGGTGGCACGCCATAATGTCATTGGCGTTAATAAGCGGCACGAAAAATGCATTAACTCATTACAAAGTAATCCGACGTCTTTGCCGCGCTGTATTAACGTTGTAAGTATCGTTACTTTCATCCTTCCCTCGACTCTCTCTCTCTTCTTTCTCTCTGTCTGTCTTCTGTTCGCCTTCTAACGAACGAGATCATCTTACGCTGTCAATTACACTGATAATCTGGTTATTATTGACGGTGAAAACCGGTGGCCGTATATGTGCGATAATCCGTCGCTCCGCAGGAGTGATTCAATCACCGCGCGCCACTGAAGAATCGAGCATCTCCAGTCTTCTTCGCTCGCCAGTTTTTTCCAAGCGAAACTTTTGCCCCCCCCCCCTTTTTTTTTTAATGGACCTTAACACGTTGGCTGAACACCGTCTATAATTTCTAAAAGTCTTGTTATTCTGATACTTCTTCATTTGAATTCGAACCAAAGCATCGCTGCCTGTGTCGATGTCTGATCAATGACTCCAGTTTCGTAATCAGATAAACGTAAAGCACCCGCGTAAATAATACTTGGACAATTCACAAAATTATCCTTTTCTTCCATGGTAAGGGTTTCTTTTAAATTAACCTAGTGAAAATTTTTTAGATAGTTTGATAGAAAATTATCAATTTCTTACGAGTGTTATTGCAAACTTGATTCAGCGATATTGTTACACTTTGGATAATTGCAATATTGTCGTTCATGTGTTTACATTAAGGAGAATTGGCATTCAGAATTGGCCTCGTTCAATTTTGATAAATTGATGAATGACGTTAAAACTACGTTACCAACATTTGTCCAAAGAATTTCAAACGACACCATAAGACTACGTCATCGGCCGCGAGCGTGTTAACAGAGTCACTCGCAGCCAAAAACTGATTAGACACCAGTTTCGCGTAACAGGATTCAGAGAGACCCTGATCGTCACTTGTCTCTGTACTTCGATCTCTAATGACTCGCTCGGCGAGAAACACCAATTTCCAATTCGAGCAGACTCTATTCGAGCAGCGCAGCGACAAAAGGCCGAGGCGAAACTTACTTACGCTCGGCGAAACTCGATGAGAAACATTTTCCACGAGGCGTGTTACAGCGAGCGAAAAGTTTCGGCGGAACTCCGGTCAAGTTACCGGAAAGGAGAGAATGAGAGTTCTCTGAGAATTCGACGTGGACAGGGAGGCCAAAGCGGCACGCGCGCGTGTACAGCTTCGCCGGCGAAGAAAACGAAAACGCTCGGAGCGTGTAACGAAAGCTAGGGCCGCGTTAATGGGAAATTAACTTGGGGAAACGAGAGCGTTGAGAACGTTCATTGATAATCGAACGTTTTCAACGTCGGCGGGAACAGTTCCACGGGAGTTCTCGCATTCATTCTCCCGTGAAAACCTAATTCCGTTGGCACGAAACGGGGGGAAAAAGTTAATAAACGCGAACGTTACTCTGTACTTTTATATACACGCGCGCGATTTTATTCGCTTTTACTATTATTCGCTTTTACTGTTACGTTGCGCTATCGAATCGTCTGTTGGAATAAATTTGCGATCTCCCGCTGGTCCGAACAGTTATTTCGATTTTCAGGCGCGTGAGAGAGGGGAGAGAGAGAGAGAGAGAGAGAGAGAGAGAGAGAGAGAGAGAGGAGAAATTTTGGAACGACAAGATCAAACGGGGATTTCTATTAACTAGAAATTTATTCAATGCGCGTAACTTTTGTAAATTGGTATTGATCTTCTAAATTAATACTGATCTTTCATTTAGATAGACGCGCGATCGTATTATACGTCAAACGGGTTTTCGTTAATATGGAATTTATTCGAAATATCGTTCGGTCAAAATTAATATCGATTTTTCATTTAGATGGACATGTATCGCGCATAATCTCCTATCGTTCAATTTTGGTTCGGAAACGAATGAATCGATGAAACGATATTCCTCGAAAAAAATTCAAAAGCAAAGAAGATCGGATCTACTCGTTAGCGTGCTACAAATATCGATTTTCTTACGTCTTGTGAAACGATCTCTGTCGTATCCGATATCCTCCACGGTACAATATTCAATTCCTCGAGATCGTTGAAATGAACAGGAACAAAAGTCAAATATCCATCGCGTGGTATAATACCATGCTACCAGTTATCTTTGTTTCTTCACGATAGAACGCAAGAAGAATTCATCGTCTTATCTATTCACTGCCTTCTTCCTCTTCTTCTTATACGGTATTGAATTTCAAATAAGAACGAACGCCAGCCGATCCAATAAATAGAGTAAGTGGTCGATTTAACAAAATAAAAGTGAAACAGAGAGAGAGAGGAAAGATATTCAAAGGAATCAATCGCTCGCGCCATAAAAGAAGGACCATTTCGAGCCAAGCTCGGAAACCAAAGCTTCCATTTTATTCGATAATCCGTCTATACTGCTGAAGCACCTTGACCCACCGTATCGAGAAGCCAGGCCTGAACACTTACTTCCTACGATTCGCCAGACCAAAAAATGTTCAAACTACTAGCGAAAGAGTGAAATATCACTCGATAACTTTCCAACTCTCCTTTTCAACTCTCTTAGCCAGAACATTAACATCACAGCTATCGTTTGGATAAAGAAAAGTACAAAAGTGGATGCCAACTGTCGTTAATTTATGTGTGATCGCTACAATTTCGGGCATCTGATTTCAATATTAAAGATTCTCTCGAGATTCGATAAAAGTCAAAATATTCAGAATTCAAGAGATGCAGTAGGAATAACGATCGGAATAGCGATCTTTCTTGACACTCTTTCAAGCAACAAATCGATCGAGTTTCCACGATTTCGAAGCGGAACTGTGTCAAACGAATCGAACGATCACGAAATTCCCTGGTGTCGTTCGCCAGCCGGAGCGATCTAATTTCTAATAAAGAAAAGGGATACGATCGATGGAATCGCGAGCAAGTTTCTTCTGCCACTTTCCTCTCACCACCCCTTGGCCCGTTCAACCCGAACGAGCAAGAAAATATCGATCGACAAACGAGACCGGACCGAATAAGCTGACGATGAGCCCTGTTTCGAATCGGCCAAGCCGGAACCGCACGGAAGAGACCAGATAAGCAGCCGAGGGAGGGAAACGGTTGGAAAACCAGCAGGAAGGAGCGTTAAAATCCAAGGAAAAAGGAGAAACGAAGGAAATTGCGGTTCGGGAATTCCTCGACTGTTACACGAGATTTCGTGCTACTTTCGCGGCGGGTGCTTCGCCGTTTAACGTTGTTTGACGTCGAAAAATCGAGAACTCGGGCGAAATCGCAACGTCACGAGGAGGGACAGAGAGAGAGAGTCCTTTGGTCTTTCGGGTAAAGAAAAAGGAAAAAAAAAAGAGAAGGCACTTTGCACTTTCGTGCAGAGGATCGTTTCATCTCTAATTTCGATTCGACAGCTTTCGAGGTGTAATAATTTGCGAGTTCTACGTTACAAAGACGAAGCAAAAAGAGATAATTGAAACAATTAAGTTCTGTAGAAGTTCTGTAGAACAATTTTTACAAAAATTCAAGTAAAACGTACTCGCTTCTGTGTACAAGTGTCTTGTTGCTAGCGAAAATTTCTTGTTCAAATACTCAGAGTGCGCAGCGCTGAGTGCAAAGAAGCTGCAGATACGAGCAAGCCACAAACCTGAACGTCACGTAGCTTGCATACATTTACGAGGCGTTATCGAGCAACCTAAATTCTTATCAAAATCGTTTGGCAGGTTATTTGATGAAGCGGCGAATGTACCTCTCTCTCTCTCTCTTTCTCTGATATCACGACACTTATACATCTACATTCAGAACATGTTCGAATTTCTGAGTATTTGATCATTCAGTTCTGAGACTGACACTTTCGAAGATATATAAATTTAATGACGTTCAATATCCATGTAAAGTTCTTTTCTTTCATATTGCATATTCAGCGAGACGAAGCGAGAAACTCGCGCTGTATATATGTAACAGGAATACTCGCGTTTTAACGATCAGCGTCTTCCATACACGATGTTCACTGCAACCTTCGTCCTTTTTCTCGTCGCGTGTCCGTTCTTTACGTTTGCGAAACGCCAAGTGAAACAGGGGTCCGCCGTGAACAAAGCCGCAGCGGGGAATAAGAATGAGACGCCGCGCGTCTTGCCACCGGTGAAAGGCATGTTTTTCTGGTCATTAGATCCCGTGTCCCGGCGATAAAAGGCGCTGAGGTCCAGAGAAAGCCAGGGGATCGTTAGCCAACCAGGGTAGAGCGAAAGATCGCGACAGAAGAACGGCTACGACACTTTCCACTTCCATTTTGTTGTCCAGGAGAAACGATTTCTTTTTATCTTAGCATTTCATCACCGTATCGTTAAGGCGTGTACGTGTGAGAGATCGTGATGTGAAATTCTAAGAGTACGGGAAAAATTTCTCTTTACGAATGTTAATTTATCAATGTATTCCCTTTAGCTCTTTATGAATATTAATTTTATTAATATTCTCTTACGAATATTAATATTAATATTCTCTTTACGGGTATTAATTTATTAAAAAAAAGTTTGAACAACTTCTCTGCACGTCGATTGAATTAACTCGTATTTTAGAAATTATCTCGGAACTTTGCGTAGATAATTTCGAAACTTTTAGGTTTGATCTTCTCACTGGGCCAAAGACAAAAAAAAAAAAAAAAA